>NC_136993.1:14507689-14787689 GCF_032717465.1 Coenobita brevimanus | reverse complement strand
AGACGGAGGGATGGGGTGGAGAGGCATATGAGAGAGGGGGGGGGTGTTGGGAGCAGGGCAGTGAAATGGCGGGGGACAGGACGACGTGTAGGCGATTTGTTTGTGGCCACCCCAAACGGGATTGAGGCGTCTGGCAATAGATAGATAGATAATTTTCCTGGTTATAACCTGATTCAAAATTTCAACCCAAAGGAGGTGAATGTTGCCTTGCTTAATCAGATATTGCCCTGGCAGAGATTGCCAAGTTTAACTGTCCTTATTTCAACTATTCCAAATAGAAATTAGATTCTTTTGGTAAAATTAAGTATTTCTGTTGTTTATTGTTACCCTAATGACCCTCCAGAGCCGAGTTTATTTGATTCTCTGTCTTCACAACGAAGTGTCCTCAACATAAATACTGCATCAGAAATTAATATCCTGGGTGATTTTAATACCATAATGTTGAATGGCGCACTTATTCAGCCAAGAACTGATGACTCTGGTCTTGAATGCGAGCTATTTACAGACTCATTTCATCTCACCCATTTAGTCAATCAACCTACCCGTGCACCAGACAACCCCAACCTAACTCCCCACTTGTTGGACTTGTTTCTAACAACCAATTCAGATAATTATAATGTCGAAGGAAAGTACCCCCTCGGATCCTCGGATCATATTCTGATACAAGCCACCAGTTCAGTACCTACCACACCTTCCTTCTCTGAACCTGTCGTGGTCACTAAATGGCACTACGACAGGGCAGACTGGGAGGGTCTGCAAAATTTTTTCATGGATGATTCTTGGACCTAATTTTTCTCTCAAGATGCAAACTCCACATTGGGCCAGATACAGGATTTCATTAAAATCGGCATGGAAACATTCATTCTCCATCATAGTTACAGAAGAAATGTAATTCACCTAAATAGTTTGACCGCAATTGTACCAGAGTAACAGTACATGAAACAATAGCCTGTAACACATATACAAGGAAAAAAACTAAAGAAGCCAGTAACTATTACAGAAATATCAGAAACCATGCCAAAACTATTATCAGTCTTTCTAAATCAAACTTTCTCCTTATGTAGTGCCAACATTTTAAGTATTAGTATAAGCTAGTATTGTAAGTGTAGTCTTAGATAATACTGAAAATATAGTCTGTACAGTGCATGATTTAACCGTTAAATCGTATATTTAAGTCTAGTCTTAGTTGATATTCATAATGTGAGCATGATTCTGTCATGATAGTATTAAGTGTTGATGTGAATGTTTATACATACTGGACCAGCACTTGCCAACAAAGAAGTATAACCGCGGAAGTTTCATAGTAATTAAAAATCGCGAATGTCTTTCTTCGTTTTCTAATCTAGAGATTTACCTGCCGAAGTTAATAGATTTCCCTTTTTGTACTATGCAGTGGTGAATTGAAAATGTCTGAAGTAAGACTGTTGAAGGAAATCTTTAGTGAAGCGCGAAATTCATGTTATCGGAGTTGAATCATCATTCACATAGGCCATAAACTGACGCGGGTAATAAAACTGATCTGATTCCTAATTGATTTGGCTTCGTTATGGTTAAAGTTCCTTTATGCTTAGTAAAAAAGAATTTAAACGTAAGTCATTTTGCTACGTATGACAAGTGCAAATGTATCTCTAGCATTCTTGTTCATAGAGTCAAAAATATTTCAAAATAGTTAAAGTTTTCGCCAAGTCCAGGACACTGTCTTGGTTTAGTATAAAAAGGCACGAGGCGGCGGTCCTTCACTTTTTGTACATGTTATGTAAATACCTTATACCACCTTGTTTAAGTTGTTCTAATTAGGGCCGACAGCTGACGTATATGGAAATGTTCCTGACTCGTCTGGTTCCCTTTCATATACTGATGTCCTCTATATTAGGTTGTGCCTCGACTGACAGTCAGCAGGTGATGAGTGCAGGTATGTAATGTAGAAAGGCATTATATATCTGCATTCGATGGTGTTCTGTTAGTTGAGGTATTTTTACCATTAGTGTAGGTCTAGCTATTTGTCTCTGTAGGATTTAGTAATGGTTAGCGATTTGTCTGTTAGGTGATTAGTTTTAGGGTCTCTAGATTAGGTTTTTCTTTATAAGGTATAAAAAATATAAAACCAAGAAAAAATACAAAAAATAAAAATACAAAAAATAAATAAAATAAAAATTGTTATATATATATATATATATATATATATATATATATATATATATGTATGTGCGTGTGGATGAAAGTGTGTCTGTATATGGATGAAAGTGTGTCTGTATATATGCATGGAAGTGTATGTGTGTACGTATGTATATATATGTTTGTATATATATGTACCGGTATATATGTTTATATGTATATACATTATATATACGGCCTTAATGACCAGGGGCTTTGGCCCCAATGGTCGATAGGCCAGGAAAAAAAAAAAAAAAAAAGAACCTCCAGACCGCCACTTCTCTTTGATATTGCAGGTTAGTGCCGAACTCTCATCCTCCCCCCCCGCCATTCTCCATCGTGTAATGAGTCCTAAAAAATGTGAGTTAAATTGGTGATGTTTCCCCTCATCCCACTTGTACTGAATGATGAGACCACCACTTCTCTTCAGCATTGCAGATCATCGTGCGTTCAAGCCACTGCTTAACTGGCGTCTCACACACTAAATCACCCCCCACCTCTCTTAGGTCATGTAGCCTAATTAAGAATCTATCGGCTGGTCCATTTGATAATTGTTCATTTGATTACTGATCTATTTGAAAATTATATTCAGTTGAACATGATTCTGGTGTTATACGTGCTAAATCGTAGGAATATCTCGGTGGTAATCTTTACTTCTTCCCAGTGAGTCCAACTGTGACCACGGGATCAGTATATCCTGGTGTATCAGTATTCTTCGAGTATCAATTTAGGTTTGTAAAATATTTATAACTCTGGAGTTACAGACCGTGATTATATTTTATCTGCTTTGATTGTTCCCAGTTTGTAAAGTAATCTGTCTCAGTTCTTAATGCTTAGTAAATCTTAGGTTACGTCATTTTGATATTCGAGTTTTGTTATCCTCCAGGGTATAGTGCAGACGAGATTGAGTGGCCCGCAAAGTGTGTTTAATATCTAACGGCTTACGCACTCTCTTCAAAAGTGCACGCTACCAGATTTCCTATAAACCCTCTAATAAGATCATGGTACCACATTCCCATAATCTCTAATATCACGCTACCTCATTTACCATAAATTCTTTAATAAGATCACGCTCCCTATTTTCCATAACCTCTAAATTCTGACCATTACAACCGGTGGCCCAAATTCCCTTGCATTACACTGGTGGCTAAAGCGGTGGGATAAGATATTGTTGTGGGATAAGAAATTGTTGTGGATAAGATATTTTTTTGGGATAAGATTTTGATGTGGGATAGATATTGTTGCAGTTGGTGAGTGAATCGAGATAGAATCCCTCAATAACAGTGCACTGCAAGCCCACTTAATCTCACGATATTTCTAGAATGAATGATCTTTCAATCTCCTGGAGGACGAGCAGAATTATTCTTCACCGATAATAGAATGGATATCGAGATGGAAGCTCGACTTACGTATTTTGTGGTTTGGTCTAGTGAAAGGAGGCGTAAAAGGGAAGATAAGTTGTTAACGGAAATAAGGGTCATATGTCAAGGAGAACATAGACAGTGTAGAAATAAGTGTAAACTCCTCTTACCACCAAGAGCTGGCGAGATATTATGAAATTTAAAATTGAAGAGGAGGAGAAACCTTCATCTAGATCTTGGGTAGTGAATGAATTAGAGGGGTCAGAAACTCAACTGTCCCCAATGAATCCTTGCTATCCTCCATCTTCTAACCCTCATCCAACAATGAGAGCAAAAGAGAACCTCACAAAGCCTCGCGATATCCCGTTTCTAGAACACCATCAGTTACAGGGTATCGATACAGCAGCACGTCTGGAAATGTTTTTTGAATTAGTTGTACAGTGTGATTCTGATGATGTGATGAGCATGCAAAATGCGAAGGGTAGAGTGAGCCCTGAACATGCCATTTTCATTCATAACAACCAGACAAGGCATAGAGTAGTTTCATGGCTAGCACTTAAGGAATTTCTTCGAACGAAGTTTGCCATTGAAGTCAGTATTGGTCGGGCTTGGCAGGAATTTGAATCAATGTGTTATGATTGGATAGAGTGACCCTAGGCTTTCACACACCGATTCATCTGCCAGCATGCGGTGATAGAACATAAATTCCGTAACGAAAAGTTCCCTAACCACGACAAAGCAATGAAACGGAAGCTGTGGTATGGCTTACCTCTCCCATCACGTGAAAAATCGAGGGATTCCTAGATGATGAGTACCCATTAAAGAAGTTCCTAGAGTTGAACATGAACGTCAGTTGTTGGAAGTGAGTCAGATCCCTCGTGTCAATGCGGTGCCTGCTGAGATTAATGTTAAGGGAAGGAAACCCGAGAATCAGCCATTGCTGTCCACCTCGGTGAACCAGACAGATCACTCAAGTCCAGTTGGGCCAAATGACGAAGTGGAAAAATTAAAACGCAAGGTCCGCGACCATAAATCTAGCCTAGCGTGAGTGAATACAGGGCAACCTATCAAATCCAGAATATCTAGTGGTAAATATTGTTCACACTGTTTAGCTTCATAACATAGTCTCCAAGAGTGTCGGTGGAAACCTCCCGGACATTGTTTTGACTTCAGCAGACCCAGATGTCGTTGTGGAGACTGTGGGTGTCTTGGACGTGACTCTAAACCTCCACAACAAAATGACTTTAACACGCGCCGTCCCCAGGACGTACTTCCACGTCCTCACGTTTTGTCACAGCTAATCCCGAGGACGTACTTCAACGTCCTGCAATTGCAAGGTTCATAATTTCCACAATTTTCAATTTTCGCGAGTCATTTTTGGTACGTATACACGGGACACCTGCCTCAACAAGATGCCAGGCAGAGACAATGCCTTACCCAGCATGACCTCCTCCCCCCCCCTGCATGCCCTTTTCTCAGCAATTCACCTGTTATCAGTGACCTGGCCAGTATAGCCATGTCATGCCACGGTACGAAATTCAGGGCCAGAGTGATTCCCCAATCAATGACAATGTGGAAGACAAACTTTACATAGCATTAGAGGAAGAAACAGTTAGAAATGATGATCAGGTAATGTGGCAAAAAAAGGTCAGGTATTAGTGAGTGAAACAATGCTTATATTGCCTATATTACTGCTTGAAAACCAATATACTTTTGTACTACATATAAATTCGTAACAGTAAATAAATAAATACCATTTATTAGTGGTGTGAAATAGTTATCCTCCCATAGAACTCGTTTTCTTTGGTGCCAGCCTGATAGAAAACCCAGTAAAGTAAGGAGGCTCTCCTACCTGTAATGAGTATTTTAAACCTCAGGTGAGTGATTTCTCTATGAATTTTCGATGTTTCTCACCAAAAGCGAAAGTTTTAGCAAAAAAAAAAAAAAGGTCGAAAATTGCCCGGGATTGGGGGGTACCAGTGGTCGAAAAGTGGCCGGGACGGGGCAGGTTAAATTGAAAGATTCACAAAATCCACACCAGAAATTATGACTAACCAGTGGTCGTACATTCCCCACCATCAGTGTAGTGATTAATGGAAAGGTAGTTGAAGCTATAGTTGATACCGGGAGTAGCTACACTCTAATCAAGGAATCAGCTGTCAAGCGAATTGGGGGAGAAGTAAATACATGGAGAAACCCACCTTGTTTGCATGGAGTTACAGGCGACCCTTTAAGAATTTTAGGAATGCTGCGGGCAGAAATCGGAGTTGGAGACGAGAAGATCCATAAACAATGGCTCCTGGTACGGATCTGTTCCTAGGTTGCGATGTACGTACTAGGTCAAGCTCCTCTCATGTGGGATGGAGTAAGGAGAGTCATGGTATGGGGAGGCGCCCCTTTTGTTGTGAATCGTATTCGCCGACAAAAGAACAAAGTTGAAAGAGTGAAGGCTGACCCAGTTGAACCCTCCAACCCATAACAACACTTTTCGCAAATCAATCTTCTTACCACCATGAAAGTAGATCCATATCAGTCTCAGTTTGTGCCCATTCCTGTAAGAGAAGACCCAGGAACTAACCTTATCATCTATCCTCAACCTAGGGTCAGTTATAACAGTCACCCATACTTGGTCAAAGTCAGTTCTGAGAATTCAATCTACTTCCCTCTCACTAATGCGACTAAGAAAAAGGTATTTCATAAGGGCACAATTATCGGATCATACGAGGGAATTGATAAGCCACCTCCTGGAAGGGTTAATGTCACTAAAATTCACAATGACCTACTCCTAGAAACTGGTCAAGTCATACAAAGTGGGACACATGTTCAGAGGTTAAAAGAACTAATTGGAGAACTAAACTGGCAAGATCTCACTAGTGCCCAGCAGGAAGAGTTTATCTCAGTTAATCCTTAAGCATGACCCTCTGTTTATTCTCGACAAAAGTGAGTTAGGACTCATCAGTGGACCTCCTGGTCATAGTAAAGTAGCAGATCCTCAACCCAGTTGTGGACCCATGTACCGCTATCATGAACAAGCAAAACAGATCATTGCAGACATGCTAAAAGATATGGAGGACAGAGAAATCATAGAACAATCTACTGCAGCCTGGCTGTCACCCATTGTACTTGTAACTAAGCTGGATGGTAGCAAATGCACGTGCCTCGATTATCGTCATGTGAATCAACACCTCGTGACTGACATCTACTCCCTCCCTGGATTGGATGAACTAGTTGAACAAGTGGCCGGATATCAGTATTATGTCACTCTTGATATGCGAGTGGCGTATTTCCAAATTCTGTTAGACGAAGAAAGTCGTGACCTCACTACCTTCAGTGATAGGGTCGCACTATACAGATTCAGACGACTCCCATTCAGACTTAATTGCTCCCCTGTGATCTTTTCCAGGCGAAAGGCTTCAGTACTAACACCCCTCCTACAGAAGGGGTGGGTCAGAAATTACTTAGATGATTTGATCCTTTGGGCTCCAGGCTTCCCAACTTTACTAGACTGCCTGAGGCAGCTTTTACAGTTACCTACTGAAAATGGAATGAAATTAAATCTCAGTAAATGCAAATTCGGCCTTAAAGAAGTCATCTTCCTGGGTTATCAGATTTTTTCTGAAGGAAGCAAACCTGATCCAAAGAATGTTGAATCGGTCACAAAGATGAAACCTCCCACCACAGTAAAGGAAGTAAGGCGATTTCTAGGAATGTACGGGTTTTACAGAAAACATGTTCCATCATTTGCAAAGATTCCTGCACCCCTCACCAACTTAACTAAATCTCGAGTAACATTTACCTGGATGGACGAATGCCAGAAATCTCTTGAACGTCTAAAGTCTTGCCTCATGAATGCCCCTGTCTTAGTTAGAGCTCGGATAGAACAACTGTTCGTTCTCACTACAGACGCTAGTAACACTCATGTTGGTGGAATCCTAAGTCAGATTCAATCAGATGGTACCAACAAGCCGATTGGGTATTTCTCTAAAAAGTTGAACCCCTATGAGACTCGATATTCAGCAACAGATAAAGAGGCCCTAGCTGTAATCCTTGTTTGTCGTAACTTCCATCATTATCTGTGGAGTACCCATTTTACCTTAGTTACTGATCACCAACCTCTCACTGGTATATTCAAGTGGAAGACTAAATCACCTCGAATGAATCAGTGGATTCTAGACATGCGAGAATATAACTATGACATCCAGTATCTCAAGGGTAAGAACAATTTTGTAGCAGATAAGCTGTCATGCCCAGTTCGAGTAGTAGTCCATCAACCTGAAGCCACCTGGCTCGGGTTAGATCGAGAACAAATGAAGGCAGGTCAAAGAGAAGAACTTGTGTGGGGAGAACTAGTGCAGTATCTCGAAGGTGGTAGAGTTCCCGCCAAAAGACTGCCCAAAACAACCTTAGATCAGTTTGCCTTAATAGACGAAGTGTTATATTATGTGCAGGAGAAAGCAGATGGTAGTCTTCATTACAGCCTCATAGTCCCTCGTGCCTTAGTTGTACAGGCCCTTCAACATGCACATGAGTTAACTGGTCACCTAGGTCAAACGAAAACTATCAAAAAGGCAGAACTGTATTACTGGCAATATCTTAAGATTGCTGTGTGTGAATATGTCAAAAAATGTGTAATTTGTCAGAGATTCAAAGGGGACACTGGATTGCAGCAACAGTGGAAGGAATTGCCTCCAGTGAATAAGCCACTGGAGATGATTAGGATAGATCTTACTGATATGGTTGCTGGAGCCCAAGGTTGCAGTTACATTCTTACAGTAGTGGACCATTATAGCCGATTTGTTAGGTTCTTCACCCTCAAAATAACAAAACAATCTACACACATCATAGACAAACTCGGGCAGTATGTGGCAGACTATGGCACACCTCGCAGTATCGTCCTGGGCAATGGAGGTGAGTTCAGCAGAGATTTTCAACGATTCTGCCAGCTACACCAAATCACCCTCTACTACATGACCCCATATCATCCCCAAGGGAATGGCGTCACTGAGCGGATGCATCGGACCCTGAAGTCAGTCCTCACTGCCCTATGTCATGGCCTCCCTCTCCGATGGCCCCAACTGCTCCAATCATGTCAGATCACCATGAATCAAGCAGTCCATACATCCATGGGACAGCAACCCCACTTCGCCTTCTTGTCTCGCCGTCCACCTAGGCTGGTCGGTGCACCCTTACCCTCTGTCGACGGTAAGGAAGACGAGATGTCTGTTGCCCATGCTCTCATTCGGGAAACACACCGGAAGATGACGCGTCGGTATAGAGACATGGCAAACCAAAGGCAGAAAAATCAAACGGTTGGAGCTGGAACCCTTGTGTGGATTACGAAAGAAACTGGCACTTGATACGTGTTGAAAACTTAATGTGAAATGGGATGGTCCATATTGTGTAGTGGAAGTGTTGATGGATGGAAGTGTGTACATGGTAGAAAATGTGTTCACGGGGAAAAGGGTACAAAGAGCTGCAGGACAAGTGAAGCCCTATTATGGAGGTGAAGAGTGGCTCTTAGAACCCCTGGAAGAGGCCTTTGAACCTGCTCCGATTGATGAACAATTACCGCCCCGTAAGAGACGCCCTCCCCGAAGACTTATTGAAGAATGTTGAGTGTTGAAGCTGGTTATTGCAGTATTAAGTTAAGTGATGGTTAAGGAAATGTGTGCAGGTCGGACTGTCTATTGACTGGGACAGTTAGAGTTCAAGAGAAGTTTCATCCATTGAGAGTTCACAGGAGTTTGGGTTATGAGAGCAGCTCAGTTCAGCTGGGAAACATTGCCTTAATTCGAGGGAAATTCTGTAAACCCCCTCAAGTTACAGTCAACACGGTCTAGGGTGGAACAGTGACTTCATGACCTGACAGGCGCTCATCAGTGGCTAGGTGGAAAACTGGAAGTGTAAGAATGAACAGATGAGAGTGAATGCGATTAGTCTGTATGTTGTGTGACTGGAAAGCGCCCCTGGAACGATCCTGGCAGCGAGAGTACCGGTCAGTCTGGGTGAGACGACCATGTTGCCACCCAGGCAGGAGGTTGGCTAGGCACACCTCTCTGCTGTATTTCGAGAGTACTCGTACAGTGACAGAGTAGGTACCCCCTGGTGTACGTGATTTTACTTGTGAACCAACAGGTGCCACTTAAAGGAGGAAGAGTCATGGAAATCTTTATTCATATAGAGACGTTCACAGTCAAATTTGGTAAGTCCACCCAGTCCGTACACACGTCCCTAGGAGATGTAGATGAATGATTTGAGTGTTGACTTCCGATGATAATTTTTTTTATTTTCCGGAGGAAGGACCCGTGTAGTGCCAACATTTTAAGTATTAGTATAAGCTAGTATTGTAAGTGTAGTCTTGGGTAATATTGTAAATATAAGCTGTACAATGCATGATTTAACCGTTAAATCTTATATTTAACCCGTCACGTCCCGAGCTATTTCACACCTCCGACACCCCCCAATCCCGAGCTATTTTCGATTTTTTTTTTTTTATGGCTAAAACCTCCGCTTTTGGTGAGAAACATCGAAATTTCATAGAGAAATCGCTCACCTGAGGTTTAACTCGTCACGTGCTGAGGTTTTCCGCACCTCCGACATCCCCCAGTCCTGAGGTATTTTCGAAAAAAAATTTTTGGGCTAAAACCTCCGCTTTTGGTGAGAAATATCGAAAATTCATAGAGAAATCACTCACCTGAGGTTTAAAATACTCAATCCAGGTAGGAGTTCCTCCTTACCTGACTGGGTTTTCTAACATGCTGGCACCAAAGAAAACGAGTTCTATGGGAGGGTAATTATTTTATCCACTCATAAACGGTATTTATTTATTTACTTGGTACGAATTTATATGTAGTATGAGAGTATATTGGTTTTCAAGCAGTAATATAGGCATTATAAGCATTGTTTCACTCACTAATGAATCACCATTCATGACTTTTTTTTCCCACATTACCTGATCATCATTTCTGACTGTTTCTTCCTCTAATGCTATGTAAACCTTGTCCTCCACATTGTCATCGATTGGAGAATCACTCTGGCCCTGAATGTCTTTATTGGCCAGGTCACTGGTAACAGGTGAATTGCTGAGACAATGGCGTGAGGGGGGGAGGAGGGAGGTTATGTGGGGTAAGGCATTGTCCCTGCTTGGCATCTTGTAGAGGAATAGAGGAAGGTGTCCCGTGTATACATACAAAAAATCACGAGCGAAAATTGAAAATTGTGCAAATTAGGGACCTTGCAATTGCACGACGTACCGGTACGTCGTCAGGACTGGCAAATGCAAATCGTTGCAACGTACCCATACGTCGACGGGATGGGGTGGGTTAAAATACTCGACACAGGTAGCAGTACCTTCTTACCTTGCTGGGTTTTCTATCAGGCTGGCTCCAAAGAAAACAAGTTCTGTGGGAGGGTAACTATTCCACACCACTCATAAATGGTATTTATTTATTTATTTGGTACAAATTTATATATAGTACAAGAGTATATTGGTTTTCAAACAGTAATATAGGCATTATAAGCATTGTTTCACTCACTAACTCATCAACATACCTGACCTTTTTTGGTGACATTACCTGATCATCATTTCTGACTGTTTCTTCCTCTAATGCTATGTAAACTTTGTCCTCCATATTGTCATCGATTGGGGAATCACTCTGGCCCTGAATGTCTTTACTGGCCAAGTCACTGGTAACAGGTGAATTGCTGAGACAATGGCATGCCGGGGGGGGAGAGGTTATGCGGTGTAAGGCATTGTCCCTGCCTGGCATCTTGTAGAGGAATAGAGGAAGCTGTCCCACATATACGTACCAAAAATCACGCGTGAAAATTGAAAATTGTGCAAATTATGAACCTTGCAATTGTGTAACGTATCAGTACGTCGACGGGACTGGCTGTGACAAAACGTTGTGACATACCCATACGTCGATGGGATGCCTGGGGTTAAGTCTAGTCTTGGTTGATATTCGTAATGAGAGCATGATTCTGTCATTGATAGTATTAAGTCAAGTGCTGATGTGAATGTTTTATACATAATGGACCAGCGCTTGCCAACAAAGAAGTATGACTGCAAAAGTTTTGTAAAAATTAAAAATCACGAGTCTTTCTTCATATTCTAATCTAGAGATTTACCTGCCAAAGTTAATTGAGTTCCCATATTGTACTATGCAGTGGTGAATTAAAAATGTCTGAAGTAAGACTGTTGAAGGTAATCATTAGTGAAGCGCGATATTCATGTTATCGGAGTTGTATCATCAGTCACGTAGACCATAAACCAACACGGGTAATAAAACTGATCTGATTCCTAATTGATTTGGCTTTGTTTTGGTTAAAGTTCCTTTGTGCTACGTATGACTAGTGCAAATGTATCTCTTGCATTCTTTCAAGATCTTAGAGAGTCGAAAATACTTAAAAGTACTTAGTTAAAGTTTTCGCCGATTCCAAGACACTGTCTTGATTTAGTATAAAAAGGCACGAGACAGCAACAACCGCCAGACTGCCACTTCTCTTTGACATTGCAGGTTAATGCCGAACTCTCATCCTCCCCCCCCCATTCTCCATTGTGTAATGAGTCCTCATAAATGTGAGTTAAATTGGTGATGTTTCCCCTCATCCAACTTGTACTGCATAATGAGACCGCCACTTCTCTTCAACATTGCAGATCATCATGAGTTCAAGCCATTGCTTAGCTGGCGTCTCACACACTAAATCACCCCCCCTCTCTTAGTTCATGTAGCCTAATTAAGAATCAGTCGGCTGGTTCATTTGATAATTGTCCATTTGATTACTGATCTATTTGAAAATTATAATCAGTTGTACATGATTCTGGTGTTATACGCGCTAAATCGTAGGAATATCTTGTTGGTAATCTTTACTTCTTCCCAGTGAGTCCAACTGTGACCACGGGATCAATATATCCACGTGTATCATTATTCTTCAAGTATTAATTTATGTTTGTAAAAATTCATAACTCTGGAGTGACAGACCGTTATTATATTTTATCTGCTTTGATCGTTCCCAGTTTGTAGAGTAATCTGTCTCAGTTCTTGATGTTTAGTAAATCTTAGGTTAAGTCATTTTGAAATTCGAGTTTTGTTATCCTCCAGGGTATAGTGCAGACGAGATTGAGTGGCCTGCAAAGTGTGTTTAATATCTAACGGCTTACGCACTCTCTTCAAAAGTGCACACTTCCACATTTCCCATAAACCCTCTAACAAGATTATGCTACCACATTCCCATAAACTCTAATAAGATCACGCTACCTCATTTCCCATAAATTCTCTAATAAGATCATGCTACCCATTTTCCATAATCTCTAAATTCTGACCATTACAACCGGTGGCCAAAAATTCCCTTGCATTACACTTAGACAAGCTAACAAACTACAAAACAACCCAAATGATAACAAATTATTGTAGTCTGCCCTTCATTCATTCAAATCCAACTTCACTACCACCTCTTTCATTTCACCATTGATATCCCCCAATGGAAATCCAGTAAGTGACCCACGTGGAAAAGCCAACCTTGTTGATATATTTTTCAATAAACTCAACTCTAAATACAGAAAATCACCATATTCCTGTACTTGAGTTTGATTCCCCTCAAATACACCCTTTCAAGATTCAAACAAGATATGTACAAGCTGCAGTATGGAATCTCTCAGTACCCCACTGTAGGGGGTCACCTTGACGTGGTGGTGGGGCTTGAAGCATGGTTGGCAGTGCCACCTACTTGGGAGGCAAGCCTACCTTTGTAGGGTTTGGCATTTGTCGGCCTTGTGGACCAAGCACCCCCTACATCACTGGTAGAGGAGGCCTACTGGTGATGTTAGTCCCTGCCCATTTGCCATCTAGGGCGGGACTGTTGCCTTCCCACGTGTTTGCCGTGCGTGGCGTCCCGTAATGCTGGGAGACGGGAGTCCTGGAGGTTGAGCGATGCTGCATGGTGCGCCCTGCAGCTAGCAATACACCTCTTTGGTCCCTTATTCTGGCTAGATGGGTGGCCTGGTTGGGCTTGACCAGGTCAATAGGCTGGTCACTGGCTAGCCATCCAGGCTAGTCACCTAGTGGCTTTAGGGTCAAGCGGGCACTGGGGGACCTGGTGGCTCCTATCGTCCTGGAGTCACCCTTGTCAGGGTCCCTTGGTGGTTACCTGCGTATGCTTTCGCACTACCTCTGGGGTCGCCAGTGGTGCTTTCCCTGGCATATGGCGTCCCCTTGTTGGGCTCCATGGTGGGTGGAGGGGTGGGGGAATGAAGGTGGTTTATTTTGAATATGGCATCTTCCAAAATTTTTACAGCTGACGACCCTAGTTCCGTCCCTGACCATCCTTCACAGTCTTCCTCCTGTGCGCCTCATGTGCCTCTGGCTGGTGAGGCCCACATTGCCACCTTGGAACCATACCTGCCTGGTTCCAGTGGTTTTGCTGTCAGTGGCCACTACAAAGAAGAAGAGCCGGCAACAGACAACAACATCTTGTGGACATGCCCGTGAGGTCCTGCCAGGTGTCTATGAGAGGGCTGATTTCCCAAGGTACTACACCATTCGTACTTTGGATGGTCAGGCTATTGGGAATCTGGACATTTTTACTGTTCATCGGCGCATTGTGTCAATCTGTGGGAGAGAGCCGAAGATCTCACCTCAGGGGGATGGTAGCCTCCTAGTGGAGGTTACATCCCCTGAGGAGGGTTCCTGGCTGGCTGCCCAGTGTAAGGACCCGGATGCACTGTTCACTTGTGTTCCCCATGCCTTTTTTAATCATAGTCGAGGTGTTGTTTTCTCAAAAGACTTATTGCGTTACAGTGAAGAGAAGCTGCTTGAAGAACTCCAGGTCCACAGGGTTGTTAAAGTGGAGAGGTTTCAGAAGAAGGTTGATGGTGTTCTTACTCCAACTCCATCCTTGTTGCTGACGTTCGACTGTACTGTTCTGCCTTCATCCATCAAGGTGGCTTGGTTGTCCCTTAGGGTCAAACCCTTTGTACCAAATCCACGACGCTGCTACCACTGTCAGATGTACGGCCATGTTGGGCGAGTCTGTTGTCGTTTGCAACAGGGCCTCCCAGTGGTGTGTGTCAGTTGTGGAGCATCCACTCATGCAGGACAGGACTGTCCTGGACCTGTTTGTTGTTTGCACTGTGGCGAGGCACATGCTGCTTCATCTAAAGACTGTGCCCGGTTTTGCTTGGAGAAGGAAATCCTCCTCATCCGTAATTGGGATAAAATAAGCTTTCCTGAGGCCAGGAGTAGAGCCATGTCATCTGTTTTCCGTAACGGAGTGTCTTATGCGTCAGTTTTGTCCAGTCATAGCCGTCCTCGTCATCCTGTCCAGCAGCAGACCCGAGTTCCTCCTGTTGTGTCAGCTCCTATGCCTTCATCTGCTGATTCCATGTCAGTGCAACAATCTCCCGCACTTGAGATGGTTGCCGCTACAGTTCAAGACTCGACCTCTACATCTATGGTATCCCCTGGTAGTCATGGTGCACATTCTTCATTTGCTAAATGTCATCGTGGTTCCTCAGAGTCTTTGAGTCTTGAAGATCCTCCAAGCAAGGTGTCAGTCGTGGAGTCCACATCCTCTGTAGTTAGTCCATCTGTGCAACAGCCCTCGGACCCTGCTTCTGGGTCTTCGGGGGCTTCTGGGGTGTCAGGTCAGTCTGGCACCTCTTCCTCCGGGGTATCGGATGTTCCTCCTCCGGTTACCTCGGAGGATCCTGTCCTGCCCCTTCCACGTTTGGAGGCCAGGACCCCAATCCCTCCTGCTCGACCTCTTGGTATACTGGGGGCCCCGGGCAGAGTTCGGAGTAGCCCTTCCTCTCCTGCTGGGCAGCGACAGGTGTCTGTGAAGTCTCCCAACACTTCGCAGACCCCAGGCCCTCGTTCTAGCCATGCTGCTGCCCGTGACAAGCCCCTTAGTGGGCGTATCCGCATTCCCAAGAAGATTGTCTCCCAGGGTCGCTCAGTGGTTTCCACTAAGTGACCCTTTCTTTTGTGTATATAGTTCCTCCATTTTAATATTTTTAGTATTTTTTTTTTATGGTTTTATGTTTGTCCCTCTCCCCTGCCCCTTTTTATTTCAATAGTTTTAATGGCTAATATTATTCAATGGAACTGCCGTGGTTTACGAGCCAACTGGGAGGAACTCCGTTGGCTTCTGGCTGAGTATTCACCTGTTTGTGTTTGCCTACAAGAGACAATGGTTGGTGATGCTGCGCCTCCCAGTCCACCTGGTTACCAGGTTTTTTATTCAGATCCTCTTCCTGGAGAGGGTCATGGTGGGGGTGTGGCTATTCTAGTGCGCAGTGACATACCTTTCACTGCTGTGAGTCTTAACACTCCACTGCAGGCTGTTGCTCTCCAGATTTTCCTTCCCCGTCGTTATACTGTGTGCTCTTTGTACCTCCCTCCTAGTGCCACTATTGAGAGGGTTGATCTTGAAAATCTTATTCGTGCACTTCCCTCATCCTATTTCTTGCTGGCCGACATGAACAGTCATCATCCCCTGTGGGGTGGCTCCACAGCTGATGCTAGAGGTACTATGTTAGCCTCCATTGTGGAGGATGTGGACCTGTACATTTTAAATTCTGGTGAAGTTACTTACTTCCATAATCAAACGGGTATTTTTACTTCTATTGATTTGTCTCTGTGCTCTGCAGGGGTAGCCCTGAATTTTACATGGGCTGTGTTACCGGACTTACATGGCAATGACCACTTCCCTATTTTATTAAGATCGACACAGAGTGCGCTTCGGCGTCGTCTTCCCCGCTGGCGCTTGGATAGGGCGGTCTGGCCGGTTTTTGAGGAGCTGTGTTCCCCGAACCGATGTGTGGAGGATTTTGTCAGCACTGATGCTGCTGTTGAGTATGTCACAGACTTACTACACTCGGCGGCACTGCAGAGTATTCCGAGAACAGCTGGTCACTTTCCTTGCCGTCCAGTTCCCTGGTGGACTGATGAGTGTGCTTCTGCTGTTCGGGCTAAACGTGCTGCTTTCTCCCGACTTCGTCGTCACCGAGGTGACCCTGGTTACTTAGCGGCATATAGGAGGGCACGAGCTCATGCCCAGCGGGTTATGAAGGAGGCTAGGAGGAAGTCTTGGGCATCATTTGTTTCTTCAATTTCTTCACAGACTCCTCTCACAAAAGTGTGGAAACGGGTGAGGAAGATTTCAGGGAAATTTCCCGTTCCCCCTCCTCCTGTTTTATCTCATGCAGGTGTGGTGGTGGCTCATTCTTCGTCTGTTGCCGAGATATTTGCAGCTCATTTTGCTAATGTCTCTAGGAAGTACACCTCATCCCCATCGGCACGACGCCAACGGCACCTGGAATCTTTGAGCATTAGTTTTCCATCTACTGCGGAGTCATATAATGTTGCTTTTTCTGCTTCTGAACTTCAGACGGCATTGTCGCAGTGTTGTGACTCGTCTCCAGGCTTGGATGATGTCCCATATGCCTTCTTACACCACTTGCCTGATGCAGCCCTTCATTTTCTGTTGTCAATGTATAACAGAATATGGTGCAATGGTGGGTTTCCGACCTCATGGGGTGTTGCTGTGGTTCTTCCCATCCCTAAGCCGGGTAAGGATCACTTTCAGGCCACTAATTATCGCCCTATCTCGCTGACATCTTGCCTTTGTAAGGTCCTCGAAAAGATGGTAAATAGTCGGCTCGTGTGGTACTTAGAGAAGGGTGGTTACTTGTCTCCAGTCCAGTGTGGGTTTCGGAAGATGCGGTCGACCACAGATGCTCTCCTTTCTTTAGAATCCTCCATCTGCCAGGCTTTTGCAACTAACCAGCATCATAACACAGTGTTCTTTGATTTGGAGAAGGCGTACAACACTTCCTGGCATCATGGTATATTGCAATCTCTTTATGAGTTTGGTCTCCGTGGGCAACTCCCCACTTTTATCAGTTTTTTTTTATCTAATTGTTTTATTCGGGTCCGAGTTGGGAGTGAGCTGTCTACTGCACGTCCCCTTGAGGATGGTGTGCCACAAGGGAGCATACTAAGTGTTACCCTTTTCGCAGTGGTAATTAACAGCATTATTTCTGTGCTCTCTGATGGTGTTCTTGGCTCTCTCTATGTTGACGATTTATCAATCTCTGTCACTGCCTCACGGATGTCAATGGCAGAAAGGAGGATGCAGATGGCTCTCAACCGTGTCTCTAGATGGGCTGATGAACGAGGTTTTCGATTTTCCTTCAAGAAGACCGTTGCCATGCATTTTTGCCCCGTTCGTGGAGTCCACCCTGACCCAAACCTTTTTTTAGATGGGCGTCGTATTTTGTGTTTAAAGGAAACCCGGTTTTTAGGGCTGATTTTTGACATCCGGTTGACTTGGGTCCCTCACTTGAGGTACGTAAAAGCTGAGTGTCTCAGAGCATTGGGTCTCTTGAAAGTTTTAGCGCACACATACTGGGGAGCTGATCGCAAGACCTTCCTCCTCTTGCATCAGTCTCTGATTTTATCCAAACTTCATTATGGATGTGAAGTTTATTCCTCTGCCTCAGAAGCCCGGCTTCGTATTTTAGATTCCATACATCATGCTGGTGTTCGTCTCGCCTCTGGGGCATTCCGATCTTCCCCGATTTCGAGTTTGTTGGCTGATGCTGGTGTCCTTCCTCTAGACTTGCTCCGCCCTTCCCTTTTGATGAGATGTTGGTATCGCTTATCTCGTCTCCCAGACTCTGTGCCCTTTGTCAAGGTCTCTCAAGATTCTCGGTCACCTATTTTTGTCACTCGGCCATCCTTTCCAAAGCCCTTTGGTTTCAGGGTGCGGTCAATTATGTCTAGCTTCTCTGTTCCTTCTGTGCCGATCACTCCCCACCGTGTCCTGAGGGTGGGCTACTGGCTTCTCCCCAGGGTGACATTTTGTCGTTTCCTCTCATCCAGTAAGGCCTCCCTTCCTTCTCAGGTTTTATTTTCTCTGTTTTTAGAGCATGCCTCTTCTCATGGGGACTCCATACCAGTTTATACTGATGGATCTAAGTCTGATGCGGGTGTGGGCTTTGGTGTGGTGTTTCCCACCTTCTGTCGAGGTGGGAGCCTCCTTGTGACTGCTTCTGTTTTTACGGCTGAGCTGACTGCTATTTTATTTGCCCTTCAGATTCTCTTCACTCTCCCCCACACTGCTTTTACTGTTTTTAGTGACTCACGAAGTGCTCTTTCTGCAATGGAGTCTTTTAATCCCTCTCATCCTTTGGTTTTATCCATTTTAGAGTGGCTTTTCCTTTTAGGGCGTCGTGGACGTCGTGTAGATTTCTGTTGGGTTCCAGCTCATGTAGGAGTGGCAGGGAATGAATGAGCTGATCAGCTGGCCAAGGCAGCAGCGGCTCGTCCCCCTCTTGCACAGTTCCCTCTGTATCATCTGCCTGCTGCAGATATGCGCTCCTTTATGGCCTTCAGGGTTTGGTGCTGTTGGCAGGAGCATTGAGATGCTGTGGGTGCCAATAAGTTGCGCTCGATTTGCCAGAAGGTGGGCTCATTCAGTTACCAGGGCTTCCCTCGTCAATGGGAGACTGCTTTGTGCCACCTCCGCATTGGCCACGCCCGTTTCTCTCACGGTTTTTTAATGGAGAGGGCTCCTTCTCCATTCTGTGATGACTGTCTGGTTCCCTTGACTGTTCGGCACCTGTTGGTGGAGTGCCCTAGTCTTGAGGATTTGCGGCGTCGGTTCCTCTCTGACCACCAAACAGATGGTGGTGTGTATCATCTTTCCTCCGTGCTTGGGGAGGATGCCTGTGTCTTGGGAGGGGCAACCTTCTCCTTTGTGAAGGAGGCAGGACTTCTTAAGGATATTTAGAATTTCTCCTTTTTGATTGTGTGGCTTATCCTCTGGTTTTTGTTTCGTTTTTTTTTTTTTTTTTTTTTTTTTGCTTTTTACCTCTTTGTTATATGGTGGCATATGACCCTGGCAGTTGCGCTGCCATGATTATTAAAGAAAAAAAAAAAAAAAAGAATCTCTCAGTAAACAAAGCTCCTGGTCGAGATGAAATTCCTTCAATAGTACTTTCCTGTATTGACAAAATTTTTCCCCTTATGTTTTTGTACCTCAAGTTTTGCAGCCTCATGGAAAAAAGCAAATATCCATCCTGTTCCTATAAAGAGGGGCCACTTCAGATTCATCAAACTATAGACCAGTCATTCTAACTTCCATTCTCGGTAAAATTTTTTAGACACTATTAACCTGCTGCGTGCCATTGCCATTCTGACATAATGCTGTGGCCAGTGCCAGTGCCGTTTTAAAATGGTCTAAAATAAAACACTTCACTGTGACCGCATTTTTCAAGATTCGCGGGTAAAGACTGGCAGGCATATAAGGCAACTGTTCCTCTACCATCCCCCAGGCTGTCAAGGCCATACACTCACTCGCTCCCCCCCTCACACTCGCTCTCCTTACTCTGCCTGTGTGCCTCACCCAGTGCTGTACATAGTGAAGGCATTTTGTAAATATTTTCAATTCAGTGTAAGTTGCAAATATTTTCTTGTAAGTGTAACAACTATATAGTGAAGTCAAGTTGTAAATACCTTCTTGTAAGTGCCAGGACTGTACATAATGAAGTCAGGTTGTACCTATCTTCAAGTAAGTGTAAGATAATGCATTCACAGTGAGAAAGACATGCAATTGTGATATATGCTGAAGTAATAAGTGATCAGAGAAGTGTACTGAACATTGCTATACCTTCCCAGCATAAATACTTGAGTATACCTTACATAGAAAACGGCTTTCTCTCACGTACATGGTGAGCGTGGAAGAGCGGCTATACCTGTACACGAGTATGCAGGACTCAATAAAACTCATTTTCGAGCTTCAGTGAGCATTTTAATGGCGAAATTTGTTGTTTCCACATCAAAATCTATAATTTTAGCCAAAAAAAAAAAGTCGAAAAATGGCAGGCACTGGGGTGACCCAGAGGGCTAAAAATAGCCGGCATGCGGCGGGTTAAAAAACACATAGTCAATCACCTTCAAATCAATAAATTAATCAATGATCAGCAGTATGGATTTAGACATGAATGTTCAACTGTAGACATGCTTTGCCTTCTTACCCATTAGATTAACAAAACAATAGACCAACATGGTGAAACACATGCAATAGCACTTGAAATTTCAAAAGCATTTGATGGGATATGGCATCGGGCCATAATGTCTAAGATGACACATTATGGCCTAGCATCACTGGTTCCTCTACTTTCTTCTTACCTTCATAAGAGAAAAATACGGGTCATGGTACATGGAATTTTTTCCCCAGTTTCATTCCATAAATGCTGGTGTACCTCAGGGATCAGTTTTGGCCCCATCCCTCTTTCTCATTCATATACATGACCTCCTATCTGTCATTCACAACCCAGTACACTCTTATGCTGATGACTCGACACTTCATAATTCTTTCACATTTGCACCTTCTTTACACAGTCTGAATTTCTCTGAACCAGGATCTTTCTAAAATTAATCAATGGGGACATACAAATCTGGTCTCATTTAATGCTCAGACAATACATTAATTTCTCCAACAGAAAGAATCCCTCAGACTCTTACATAATTATAAATGATGTCAGTATTCCCATATCCACTACAATTGATATCCTAGGTGTCACACTAAACTTCAACCTAACCTGGACAGCTTATGTTAAATCCCTTGCTAAAAATGCTTCTAAAAAAGTGGGACTTCTGTGCAGAGGTCGTGAATTCTTTAATGACGAGCAGTTGGCCACAATATACAAAAGTCATGTGCCTTCTCAGATCGAATACTGTTTGCCACCGTGGAGTGGATGTGGAGCGGTTGCACTGAGGCATTTGGACAAAATTCAAAACAATATAAAGCCATTAGGTTAATCAATAATCCTGCCATTACACAAGACCTTCCTCCATTATCAGTACGTAGAGATGTTGCATCCTTAGCATTATTTTACCGATATTTTTAACGTAAGTGCTCTGACGAACTTGCTTCAATTGTGCCTCCCCTTCACATTTTCTCCAGAAATACTCGGGCAGCTGGAAGCGCCCATGAACTTACACTCTCTGCCCTGCAATGTAGAATCTCTGCTTATAAAAATTCATTTATCCCCAGAACTACTACTCTCTGCAATTCACTTCGTGGGAGTTGCTTCCCACAAACATTTAATCCACTTTTATTAAAATCCAATTGCAATAAATATTTCATGAATGGAGAATGCCTTTAGGCAAATGGACTTTTTTTTTCTTTTGTTTATCCTTCCTCCATTCCTTATCTCTTTTTAAAAACATGAAAAAAGAAAAGTGGCCCAAAAACTGAGGACCACTACACAGATATTCGTGTTCAAGCTGTTCTCTTTCATTCCCTTTTTTTAAGTACGTTACTAATGGTGCTCTATACAATAAAGGTAATTAACCCACCGTGTCCCATTGATGTATATATACATTCGAATGTATGGTCACTGTGACTCCCGTTGACGTATATAAATGCACCGTAATTCCAAGGTCCATCATTTGCACTTTTTTCAAATTTTGCTCATGATTTTTGGTACGTATACACAGAACACCTTCCTCTACCCAAGGCCAGGTGCAGACAATGCCTTATCCCATGTGACCTCCCCCACGCACACACTTTGTCCCAGCAACTCACCTGTTACCAGTGACCTGACCAGTAAAGACATGTCACGCCACAGTACAAAATTCAAGGCCAGAGTGATTCCCCAATCGATGACAATGTGGAGGACAAAGTTAATGTAGCTTTAGAGGAAGAAACAGTCAGAAATGATGATCAGATAATGTTGCCCAAAAAAAAGTGCAGTATGTTGATGTGTTTGGTGAGTGAAACAATGCTTATATCGCCTATATTACTGTGTGAAAACCAGTTTACTCTTCTACTACATATAAATTTGTACCAAATAAATATATAAAAAGCTATTATGAGTGTTTTTGAATAGTTATCCCTCCCATAGAACACGTTTTCTCTGGAGCCAGGCTCCATAGATAACACAGCCAGGTAAGGGTATTGTTACCTTTAATGGCATTTTAAACCTCAGGCGAGCAATATCTCTATGAATTTTCACTGTTTCTCATAAAAAGTGGAGGATTTAGTAAAAAAATAAAAAAAGAAATCTGCTGGGATTGGGGGAGGTCATTGGTTAAAAATCTGCCAGGATGGGGCCAGTTAATGCTTGGATTATGCACGGAGAATGAAAAGACATCAGATAAATCTGTTTTTGGATTTAAAAAAATAAAAGCCACCTGAATGCCTACTTTTTTTTTACGCTAGGAAGAAGGAACCAAAGGCCATGAGCCCGCAATAACAGTTGCCTCCAAGAGAAAAACAAAATACAAGAGAGAACCAAATTCAAGATCCATTCATTTCGAGATGCCTGGACACACTGCGTTTGAAAAACTGGAGATCATAGGCAGCAGGAAATACAGACAGAGGGAGACAGTTCCAGAGTTGACCTGTTGCATAAATGAAGGACTGGGAGTAACGGTTAACTCTTGCATTAGAGAGTTGGACAGAAATGGGATGATTTTTTTTTTTTTTTTTTATGCGAGGAAGAAGGAACCAAAGCCCATGAGCCCACAGTAACAGTTCCCTCCAAGAGAAAAACAATATACAATAGAGAGCCAAATTCAAGATCCGATCATTTTGAGATGCCTGGACACACTGCGTTTGAAAGACTGGATATCATAGGCAGCAGGAAATACAGACAGAGGGAGACAGTTCCAGACTTGACCTGTTGCATAAATGAAAGACTGGAAGTAACGGTTAACTCTTGCATTAGAGAGTTGGACAGAAAAGGGATGAGAGTTTGCTGCCAGACAGGTGCTACGTGCCTGTCGTAGAGGTGGAGGAATGCAAGCAGACAGTTCAGAAGAGCAGTGACCATTAAAGTAGCAATAGAAAAGAGATAAAGATGCAACAGTGCGGCGAAGAGACAGAGGTTGAAGGGAGTCAGTAAGAGGAGGAGAGTTAATGAGACAAAAAGCCTTTGACTCCACCCTATTGAGAAGAGCTGTATGTGGGGAGCCTCCCCACACATGAGAGTTGTACACCACACAGGAGCGGATAAAACCCCTGTATAGAGTCAACAATTGTGCAGGGGTAAGAAAGAGCGGAGTCAGCTTAGCACACCCAATCTCTTGGAAGCAGATTTTACAAGAGATGTAATATGATCTTTCCAAGATAAGTCCGGAGTAAATGAAACCCCAAGCATGTTCAAGGATGATGCAGGATTAAGCTGAATATTATTAAACATTAGTAGGTATACCTGTGGAAGATTTTGTCGGGTTGGTAGGTGTAAGAACTGAGTCTTAGATGCATTAAAAACAACCATATTATTTTTACCCCAGTCAGAGATACGAGCCAAGTCAGACATTAGGTGTGCCATAGCCTCATCCCTTGCTTGTTGAAGTAACTGTTGAGATGGGCATTGTGGGAACCGAATGGAAAGGTGAAGGGTGGAGTCATCAGCGTATGAGTGGATAGGGTTAGATGTACAGCTTAGAAGATAATTGATGAATAAAAGGAAGAGGTTGGTGATAGGACAGAGCCCTGAGGAACACCACTGTTGATAGATCTAGGAGAAGAACGATGGCCGTCTACAACAGCAGCTATAGAACGACCAGAAAGGAAGCTAGCGATGAAGGCACAGATAGAAGGATAGAAACCATAAGAGGGCAGTTTGGAAATTAAAGATTTATGCCAGACTCGATCGAAAGCCTTTGAGATGTCAAGTGCAATGGCAAAGCTTTCGCCAAAATCCCGAAAGGAGGATGACCAGGACTCTGAAAGGTAGGTGAGAAGATCGCCAGTGGAGCATCCCTGATGGAACCCGTACTGATGATCGGAAAGAAGGTTGTGATAGGAAAGATGCCTTAAAATTTTTCTATTGAGAAATGACTCGAAAACTTTTGAAATACAGGACGTTAACCCCTTAACCGTGGGGCGTCACTTTCGTGACGCTTGGGAGCAAGGGATCATACCGCGGGGCGTCGCTGTTGTGATTCTGTGTTATTTTGAATTCACCCGGGCTTCCAAGTGGGGGCTTTTATCATCTATCAGTACTGCCAATGTCCAACACTAGTCAGCACTCCTAATCTCATCTGTACTCCCATCCATTGTTGACAATTTAGCCATTTCTCCCCGTTCTTGACTCCCCTCCCTACCCCCCCTCCATTACCATATCCTCTCGCCTGCCTGGCCGTGCTACGCTAAGTAAATCTTCCCTGGAATTTTTCACTGATTTCATCCATTGAAATAAGCCCTATGCCCTATTCTTATACCAAATAATATATACAAGAAAGAAATAAGGTAAGTGAGAGTGCCATTCACCTGGAATTAGCTAATTATCACCTGACAACACTTGACGTGCACTCGTTTGCTAATTTTCGCTATTTCCCCTTGAAATATGCCGTATAATCTATTTTCGTAATTAATATACATATAACGAGGGAAGGGAGAAGCCTAAGTGATATTTACATTCACCTGGAACTACCTAATTTATAATGTATTGTCTAGATTTCCTGCCAATCATTTCATTGCTATAAATAGCTGTGTCAAGAGGCTAAACGTTGGCAGTGCTGATTTCCCTAGGTAGGCCTCCACCCCGGCCCACCCTCATCAGTTCACTCTCATCTTCCAGTGTGGGGGTACGTCTGTTCGCTCTTGCTAGCTTCAGGGCCTTTCCACCCCCATGCAAAGGGCCCTGTGACCTTTACCCCCTACTAAACCTCGTGTAGAAAGAGGTAAAGGGCTGACAATTGATAAAAGAGTAACTACGATCTTTCTATTAAGTAAAACAGTGCAAGTGGAATTGTAAATAATGTGTAAATAATGTGTAAACAGCAAGTGAAAGTAATGAATGTAAATATACGTGAACAGTGGAAAATAGTTTCATAAGTTACTTCAAGTGACAGTGCATAACACAGTGTAAATAAAATAGAAATGTAAATAACGTAAATAAAATAGAGAATGTAAATAGAAATGTAAATGAGAAGTATTATAAGAATACGAGTATATACCCTCGGAGTAATGAAAGTGAAAGTTTCACTCTAGCATGTCTGAATACTATGAGTTATAAGAGTGAAGGTGAAAGTGACATTCACTCTCAATGCTAGTATACAGGACGAGAAAGTGAATGCTACGTATTTTACTGAAAGAAATTGAATCCCTACAGTGACAATAAACTAATACTACTGAAGGAAACGTATGGATAAAGACTGTAGATATATATAAGTGTTATATAGTAATAGAAATATAAAGTGTGAGGGGTTTTATGAATAATAAATGACAGAGTACCAAGAGTGAACTAGCGCAAGTGCGACGGTCAGACGCGCTCGTAATTTTCATTGCTTTCACAGTGTTTTTTTTTTTGGAGTATGGATCCCAAACTACTTGAAAATCATAGAGTAGTGTTTATAGTGTTAATATCTGGCTGTGGTAATCATATTACGGGTTGTCGGGAAGTGTAAAGTTGAGACTTCGTTACCAAAATTCAGAGGTCTCCACAAGTCCTACGGTAACAGACGAAGGCTCAACAAACATTCCAGGAGAAAGCTGAACGTATGTGCCATAAGTATATTTATTTTTAATATTCTAGGACTAATAACTGATTTTTGGCAAATATTTTTTGAGAGTGTGTCGGAGCCCGAATAACCTCGCGGCACACGCAAAACATTGGTAAACATGCCCGCGGTGTAGGGGTTAAAGCAATTGGACGATAGTTGGAGGGTTGGGAGTGGTCACCCTTCTTTGGGACTGGCTGAATGAGAGCAAACTTCCAGCAAGAAGGAAAGATACAAGTTGACAGACAAAGGCGAAAGAGTTTGCCTAGGCAGGGTGTAAGCACAGAAGCACAGTTCTTGAGAACAACAGGAGGGACCCCATCAGGCCCACATGCCTTGTTAGTACTAAGGCCAGTGATGGCAGAAAATACACCAGCTGAAGAAATTTTAATGTCAGCCATGAGGAAGTCAGAGGGGGGAAGTGATAGAGGTACAGCACCGGAATCGTCTAAGGTGGAATTGGAGGAGAAAGACTGTGCGAAGAGATCTGCTTTATCAGTAGAAGAAATAGCTACAGAACCATCAGAGTAGAAAAGAGGAGGGAAGGATGATGAGGTAAAGTTGTTAGAAAGGTTTTTGGCAAGGTGCCAGAAGGAGCGGGAAGAATTCGAGTTGGAGAGTTGAGAGCATTTAGTATGGATGAAATTATTTTTAGCAGAGCGAAGAACAGACTTAGCACGATTCCGGGCAGAAACGTAAAGATGATGTGATTCAGGGGTGGGTTGGCTTCGGTACCTTTTGTAGGCCCTTTCCTTGTTGAGGACAGCATTAGAACAAGCGTGATTAAACCAAGGCTTTCTTGCGTTAGTCAAAGGATATGAGAAAGGAATGTATGCTTCCATGCCCAAGAGAATAACCTCCGTAATGTGCAAGGCACGCTCAGATGGCTCACGGCCATGGAAGCAATAATCATTCCAGGGAAAATCAAAGAAGTACTGCCTGAGGGCCTCCCAGTACGCAGCTCCAAAATGCCACAGACAACGTTTCCCTGGAGGGTCCACAGGCCGTACCGGAGTGATAGGACAGGTTAAGGTGATAAGGTTGTGATCGGAGGAGCCCAATGAAGAGAAAAGATTAACAGAGTAAGCAGAAGGATTAGTTGTGAGGAAGAGGTCAAGTATGTTGGAGCTCTATCCAAGGCGGTCAGGGATACAGGTAGGGTGCTGTACAAGCTGCTCTAGGTCATTAAGGGTAGAAAAGATGTAGGCTTGTTCACCAGGTGGATCAGTGAAAGGAGAGGAGAGCCAAAGGTGGTGGTGAACATTGAAATCTCCTAGAATGGAGATTTCTGAGAATGGAGAAATGGATAGAATGTGTTTCATCATAGAAGTAAGATAGTCGAAGAATTTTTGATAGTCAGTAGAATTAGGGGATAAGTAAACAGCACAGATATATTTAGTCAGAGAATGACAGGAATGCCGAAGCCAGAGTGTAGAGAATTCAGAAGAATAGAGTTCAGGAACACGAGAGCAAGATAAGTCGCGTATATATACACAACAGCCACCTTTGGCTTTGAAATGAGTATAGAGAAAGTAGGAGGATACAGAAAAGGGTTTGCTGTCAGTTGCCTCAGACAGCTGAGTCTCAGTTAGAAAAAGAAGGTGAGGTTTAGAGGAGAGGTGGTGCTCAACAGAGCGAAAGTTAGAGGAAAGGCCGCGAATGTTGCAGAAATGAAGAAGAAGTGAGTCAGACAGTGGTTCCAGGCACCTCGAGACAGGTGCTACTTGCCCGTCGTACAGGTGGAGGAATGCATGCAGACAGTTCAGAAGAGCAGTGACCATAAAAGTAGCGATAGAAAAGAGATTAAGATGCAAGAGTGCAGTGAAGAGACAGAGGTTGAAGGGAGGCAGTAAGAGGAGGAGAGTTAATGAGACAAAAAGCCTTTGACGCCACTCTATTGAGAAGAGCTGTATGTGGGGAGCCTCGCCACACATGAGAGTTGTACTCCACACAGGGGAGGATAAAACCCCTGTATAGAGTCAACAATTGTCTATCTATCTATCTATCTATAGCCTGACGCCCTAATCCCGCAAAGGGTGGCCGCAAACAAAACGCCTCCAAGTTGCTCTGTTACCCACCATTTGACTACCCTCCCCCCAACTCCCCCCCCTCCCTCATATACCTCTCAACTCCATCCCTCCACCTCATCCTCGGTCTGCCCCTCCCTCTCCCTCCCTCCACCCACCTACATACACCCTCTTAGTCAGTCTTTCATTGTCCATTCTCTCCACATGTCCAAACCACCTCAGTGTGTTTCTCCTAATCTTCTCAACCACATCCACATCTACCCCACAACGTTCCTTCACTTCTTCATTCGTCAACCTGTCCCTCCACGTCACTCCACATGCTCCTCTCAAGTAACTCATTTCCACTGCTCTCACTCTTGACTTGTTCCCCTCTTGCAAGGTCCACTCCTCGCTTCCATACGTCAGGGTAGGGATCACTGTACTGTCATGCAGTGGCTTCTTAAGTTCCATACTCACCTCCCTCTTTCTCATCACTGCTTTCAGTGTACCAACAACCTTCCTTCCCTGCTGTACCCTTTAACGCACTTCATCCCCCAAAGTTCCATCCTTACTCATCACACTACCCAAGTACTTGAATGCATTCACATTCTCCATATCCTCACCATCTAACCTCACTGCACACTCTGTGACTTCATTCCTCTCAAACACCATAACTTTACTTTTGTTTACATTAACTTTCAGATTCTTCCTCCTAAACACTGTCCCAAATTCATTCACCAAATCTTGCAACTCCCATTCATCTTCACTCAACAATACTGTATCATCAGCAAACAGCAACACCGGAAGCTTCCAAATCTCACCTTCACTCATTAGAGCCAGCCCCACATCCACTGCCCTACCTTACACCTCCTTTACAACCCCATCCATGTATATATTAAACAGCCATGGAGACATCACAGAACCCTGTTTCAGTCCCACATTGAGGTCAATGAACTCACTCAGCTCACCATCCAGTCGCACAATAGCCCTAGCTCCCTCGTACATACTCTTCACAGCACTCAACAATTTCCCCTCCACTCCATATATTCTTAATACCTTCCACATACCTTGCCTATCTAGTCTGTCATAAGCTTTCTCTAAGTCCATGAAGGCAGCATACACTTTCCTTCCCTTCTCTAGATACTTCTCCACTACATATCTTAGAACAAATGTCTGCTTTACACACCCTTTTCCTTTCCTAAATCCCCCTTTTCTTCTCCAACTAGCTCCTGTCATATGCCTAACCCTATCAGTGAGTATTCTACCATATATTTTACCAGTCACACTAAGAAGGCAAATACCCCTTTGGTTATGACATACTTCTCTCTCCCCTTTTCCTTTGTATAAAGGAACAATTATACCTGATTTCCAGTCCTCTGGAACCCTTCCCTCTTCCCATGCCAATCTACAGTATACAGGGGTAAAGAAAGAACGGAGTCGACTTAGCACACCCAATCTCTTGGAAGCAGATTTTATAAGAGATGTAATATGATCTTTCTAAGATAAATCCCGAGTAAACGAACCCCTAGCAAGTTCAAGATGATGCAGGGTTAAGCTGAATATTATTAAACATTAGTGGGTATACCTGTGGAAGATTTTGATGGGTTGATAGGTGTAAGAATTGAGTCTTAGATGCAGTAGAAACAACAAGATTATTTTTACCCCAGTCAGAGATACGAGCCAAGTCACACATTAAGTGTGCCATAGCCTCATCCCTTGTTTGTTGAAGTAACTGCTGAGATGGGCGTTGCAGGAACCGAATGGAAAGGTGAAGGGTGGAGTCATCAGCGTATGAGTGGATAGGGTTAGATGTACAGCTTAGAAGGTCATTGATGAATAAAAGGAAGAGAGTTGGTGATAGGACAGAGCCCTGAGGAACACCACTGTTGATAGATCTAGGAGAAGAACGATGGCCGTCTACAGCGTATTTAGCATGTTTCCTGCTGATCCTGTCTACTTGGCCCATCAGTACATCAGTCTCAAGTACACACAATTAAAATAAAATCATAAACAGTAGAGGAACCTTAACAAGAGGAGCACTGAAATCTAACAGTGGGGGGGGGGGGGGAATTAGCTTTCCAGACCCTGAAGGGAGGGAGACTTCACATTCCAAACCCTGCAATTACTATAAATCACCTCATAGCATGGAGACTAAAGTGCTCCACACACACTTATGGTGCCCTGTTCAGTCCCCAATACAAACCACCCAGTTCAAGCAAGACTGCATGACCCAAACCCTTCAGCCCATCGACCACTTCCTCCAGTTTCAGATTGTTCATCTATCCCCAAGCACTTTTATATGAAAGTAATTTAATAAATACTTCTTTAATTAACCAACAGTATTACAAATGATAATAATAATAATATAAACATAGGCAAGGCAATGCTTTTGCAACCCTCCATCAGACCAAGCACATACCCCCACCTCCCTGCACATCTAACCAAGTGCATAATGGCCTTTATCACCCTCATCCCTTCTGTATATGACAGACAGAAGATCGCATTGATATCTTTTTTTTTTATTAGCTTTAAAAAAGTATTTAAGACAGCATTCTACCTATCAAAAGCCACCAGTTCACTATAAGACACATTATGAAATTTCATTACTCTATAAAGAATGCATCCGACCTCTGCCCTCAGATTCGTTGTGCAGATCGCATTGAAATCTGAAAATTATTTTTTAATAAAAAGAAAAATCAACTTAAGATAGCATTCTACCTATCACAAGGCACCAGTTCACTATAAAACACATAACTAAATCAAATTTCGTGACTCTATAGTTAATATTCTCTGAGATTTACTCTAGAAACGAAATCTCTATGCCACCTATTGTTATTAGCCCCAGTAACAATAACCTCCTCTGACTTCGTCTAGTAGAGGGTAATAATAATAATAATAATAATAATAATAATAATAATAGCACTGGTCAACAACCAAAATGGTCTTGACATATTCTTACCTGTTTCTAACTACAATTTGGCTATCAAGTAACCTTGACATACTACATCATAAGTGAGGGAAAATTCTGAAACATGCAGATTCACCAAATAAGTGTCAACAAGTCTATAGATCAGTGATTCTCAAACAATGGGATGCAACCCAGAGGTGGGTTGCGAGTGGAATTTTGATGAGTCACAGGGACATAGAATAGGTCTAATGCTTTCAGTGTATTTTATTTACAGAATTAAAATTATAATTATACTTACTACACTATTAGCATAATCATAATCACTACGATAAGCTATATACCGGTCACTCTCTCTCCCTCTCTCTATCTACCCTGTGGGTTGCAGTCTTGGAGTATTCCAAATAGGGTCACATGCTAAAAAGTTTGAGAATCGCTGCTATATATTGTGACAGAAATAATATACTTAGTGCTTAATTTATACACTAAGCACAAACCGATAGATATATACAAAACATTATTACATGACCTTTGCACCTTAGAAGTGCCTCTGCATTTAGTGTTTGTAGGAGCAATTGCTCTCACGCTGTAAGGCTACGGCCACACAGAACACGATGAGCGGGGCTACTTGAGCGGGAAGGGATGAGGCGACACGATAAAACACACTAAATCCTATGTAGGTGGCCACATTGAATGAGCAGGGAGGTTTGTCACCCCGCTCACCCTCCACGCTCGTCGCTACGATGCAGCATGTTCCAAAATGTTGTGCATTGCCTAGTGACATCCCGACTCCCCAGGCATTTGCATCATCATTCAGTGGTGCTGGTGCTGCTTGTTGGGGAGGTTGGGTTTTGGTGATTATGCCTACTGAACACCTTATTGGAGTCGTGTACCACAGGAGAGCTGTGTAGGATCCAAATGATCCACTCCACAATAACACTGGAGTGTTCAAGCATACAAATGACAAATTATAATCGAGCATTATTTTGTCATAATATTGCTAAAATAACGTTTGTTCCACCATTGTTATAAAACCTATCAAAGACCATTAATGTCAAAAATTCATACTAGTATTCGTGCTCTATTCCCTTTGTGACACCTTAGGCTTAAAACCAATAAACAGATAAGTATATACACTATATGTATGTGTATATGTATATATGGAATGAACATCGACAATTTGATTATCAGTACATAAATTTATGAAATATAATTCAGTAAACAGTGAATCGTCCAGCGGATATAATCTCACTATAGGCTTGCCTCTGACAACCTGTCACCCGCGAGGTTGCCACTTCCTATTTGGACATGCATCATGTTGATGCTCACCTTGTCATTCATCGCTTGACGCTACCTCCCCACTCGTCGCGTTCGGTGTGGCTGCAGCCTAAAGTCCAACAATAGTCGCTCATCATGTCTGTATTGAATTGGCCTTGATATTGGCTCTCCATTATGATAATTTCTTGGTGAAACCTTTCGCCACGTTGATTACTGACATTGCCAAGAATAAATAGAAAAAAGTCCAAATGAGAATATAAGAAATTTATCTTGAGCGACATTCAAGCACCGAGTGCATAGTAACGCTTCAACATCTTGTCCGCATGCTCCTCATAATTCGATGCTCGAAAATTTCCTAGGTATTTCTTGGTAAGAACCCTGAAGCTCTACCAAGCAGCCCTTTCCAGCTCAGATAAGTGCTTTACAAACTTCTGACTGCTAAGTATAAGATGAATTCGAGGGACTGTTGAAAATCTGCCTTTACTTTGGCCTCAGATACAATTCCTTGGAACTTCGTTAGCAAGCAGTGGAAGCCAGCACCATCTGGATCCATGGCCTTCACAAAATTTTTCATCAAAGTTTCAAATGAAGTGAAGGCAAGAATACCTTCTCAGGGTCAACAAGAGATTTGTTAAGACCGCTGAACCTTCCAGTCATATCTTTCGGTCACACTGGGCACTCCTTTTGTGTGTAATGCTTAGCATCTCCTCTGCTGTCCCATAAACTGAGAAAACACATGTGCTTTGTGTAATCTTGCTGAAGTCCTAGAAGGAAGCAGATCATTTTCGGGTCCCCACAGATGCTCCATTGATATGTTTTGTAGCCAGTAACGGTCAACAGAGTACTCATAATTTCATAACTTTCATTCATTCCATGGGCATGCACAATTGGATCAGAAGGAAGCTCATTTCCATTATGGAGAAGGAATGCCTTCAGTGCATTCTTCCCAGAATCTATGAACAACTGCCATTTTCCATTTTGATAAGGACGAGACTTACAAAGGTGTTGCATTAACAATGCAATATCATAACAGTAACAAATCACGTCAACCATCTAGAAGTACACTGAAAGCTTTTCATGTCTATGGTGGAAGGTGATGGTACAAACTCTACCATGTAGCATGTTCCATTGCTTGAATCGAGATCCAAGGAAATCATTATTCTTCCTGGGGAGTTAAGGTCTCTTATAAGGTCATGCAGCTCTACCTGACTGATGAGTTGTGGCTCCTTGCTCTCTCAATCTTCTTGAAAATCGGCATCCATGCAACACTCCTCCACATTAGATTCTGATTCACTTGTGGCACTTAATGGAGGATTTGGAATTGGAAGCTCAGGGCCGTGGGGTGCTTGCCTTGTTGAGGGGACATAAAAATACCTGATCTTGGACCGAGTTTTCACTGAATTCCGTTTGGTGTTAGTGAGGCAAGAGTAGCAGTCAGGACAGTGATCATTTGGTTCACGCCAAACCATTGGTACGGTGAAAGGCATACCTGATGGCCGTTTCATGTGGTTTACACCCTGCTTGCATGCAATATGGGGTGCCCACTTCTTGTCTTGATTACCATCAGGACAACTGAAGTAATGTTTGTAACCACTTTTAATATTCCTTGTAACTCGTCTCTTCAGGTTTTCAGGTGTAAAGAACCCGCAGATGTAGCAGAAAATTTGATGCATTCATACAGTTGCGGTGCTTCACTGCTTGCCAACACAGATCAAGGCACTGTAACAGTAAAGCTGAAATGCAATAATAACAAATATAAGATTACCATTGCATACACTGTTGTAAAAAAAAAATAATAATAATAATCTGCTTAAAGGTGGGAAAATTTTACCCGACTTTCGGCTGTGGCTGATTCACTTTGAGTTGCAAAATATCTTGTGGTTTAGGTAGTACATAGGCTAACTGAAGCTGACATAACCGCCACAGTTACTAGCTGAATGCAACTTTACAAGGTTTATCTATCTCTATGACTGGAATCGAGTCGGATTTTCCGACACACGAGCAGATTTTCCTGTGGTATAATGGTTCTCGAAAACTGGACGTGATGACGAAAATTGATCATATTCGAAATTTAGAGGTTCATGTTGCTTAGAATCACCAAAAAATGTACTAGAACCATTACCCTTTTCAAATTTTGTCGACCAGTGTAATGATAATTATTCATTCATTGCCAGACGCCATGTATCCCAGACGGGGTGGCCAAGGGCTTAGAGTTAATTGTTTTACAGGGAGGGGCACTAATCCTCCACCAACCCCACTTGACGTAGGGATGCCAACAGCATCTGGTGTTCCCAGGCGGTCACCCATCCAAGTACTAACCAGACCCAACGTTGTTATAATTATAATGACAATAATAATAATGATAATAATAATAATAATAGTGATAATAATAATAATAATAATAATTATTATTATTATTATTATAATAACAATAACAATAATAATAGTAATAATTAGAAGAAGAATTAAAAAAGAAAAACCTTTTTATTACAGAAATTGTTGTTATCAGTGATGGGAAGGATGCGTCTGATGAACAATAAGAAGGATACTGATACTGGGACTCAACATTCTATTCACTCCCTTTGGTCGGTGGTTGGTGAGTTTTAATCGTAAATCACAACGCTCCTCAAGGTTCAGTCTCTTACTCTGTTTTGTTAGAAGTGCATTTGCATGGTTAAAACCAGTTTGAACCATGTAAAATCCGGGGAATGCAAGTAAAAATAGCACAACCACTGCACAAAGCTGGTTTTTTTTTTAGCAACAGTATTTACACTGCTCCAGTAGTCACTGAGGTTTTTACTGTACTTCTAAACAAGGCTTTTGCTTCGAGGTCCATTGTCATGTCCAAAAGATCTTCCAGTAATTGAAAGTCAGTGTCTGCGTTTTCATTTCCAAATCAGAAGATGTAAAAATCCAGTCAAGCATGAGCATTTTCACCAGGTCCACAAGCATACTCTATAGTCTTCTCGTAATTTGTCAAGGTGCGGTGTGCATATCAACAGATCACAATCAAAGGTGTTTTCATTTTCTTCCAATTGCCGTAAGTCTGAAAAATCCTGACATGTTCTACGTACCAATGAAGCTTTGAAAAAGGCCTGTTTTTAGCATGGAAACCTAGTAGAATTATTCTAGTATAAATAATTGTAACATCTTTACCCTGCAGACGTTTCTCTACTTCATTATTTTTTTAATATAGGTTTGGTAAACAGAACAGAGAATTGTCACACTTGTTAACCCTTCACATAGTGATGGGTTTACAGTACACCTGTTAGAAACTGCACAGTTGAGTTGTATCAGTTTACAAATATTTACAAGCTATCACGGCTAGTCAGCCACCTTACCTCAGTGTGCAATAATGGGGTGTTTTCAAAGCTAGTATTCCGCTAGATGGCTCCACGATCAGGAAAAACATACCCCGCGCTGTTTAAAAAGTATTTTTTTCTTTGTTAAATACCTTCACTGTTTCAAGAAACTGTGAATCATGGTAATGTCATATATCGTAATATTAATAATACAAATAGAATACATATATAACGTAGAGTGAATTGTTTATATTCATCATAAACGGAAATTAAAATATCATTGATGGTATGTGATGGCAACCCCCCCTTTCAGTTGTCCTGTATTATTCAATTTCTGCCACATTCAGTGCAAGTTAGTTTCTTAATACATTGTTTGTTGACAATGTAAATTACACGTAGTGGGTATCTTGACCATTCAGTCTCTATGTGGGCAGAAATTTAATGTTGAGTAAATACTGGGACTCAACATTCTATTCACTCCCTTCACGCATGCGCACCATAGGACAGTCCCGTGTTTATTTTTTTTTCACGAGAGACTTATTTTCAAAACAAACCTGCGAGGACTAATGCTTTAAATAATACAATTTAGACTACTTGTGGTCTGGTTAGGGTAGCTGAAGTAAGGTACTATAGTTGCTTTGGAGGGTCTGAGGGTTATAGAGCTCAGTGGGGGCACACGGGACTGTCTTGTGGTGTGCATGCGTGAAGGGAGAGTGAAATGTTGAGCCCCAATATTTACTTAACATTAAATTTCTCCCCACATAGAGACTGAACGAGTCAAAATACCTACTTGGTGTAATTTACAGTCTGGACAAACAATGTATTAAGAACCTGTCATGCAGTAATTGTAGCAGAAATTAAATAATATAGGGCCACTGAATGGGCCGGTTGCCATCACATGTCATCAATGATATTTTAATTTCTGTTTATGATAAATATAAACAATTTACTCTACGTTGTATATGTGTTCTATTTGTATTATTTATATTACGATATATGATATTACTGTGATTCACAGGTTCACACAACAGTGTAGGTATTTAACAAAGAAAATTATTATGCTTTTTAAACAGCACAGGGAATGTATTTGTCCTAATCGTGGAGCCATCTAGCGGAATACTAGGCTTTTCAGAAGCACCCCATTGGTTCAGTTACATCATTTTTTTTCGCATAGTATTGCAAACGATCATGAGTTCAGTGGATGTGCTTTGATTTCATTAATTATTCTGATACGCACTTTCAAGGCATCATTCCTTTCACCACTGAGTTTCTTGGCTACAAGATGGTGTCTGTGTCATATTCAATGGACAGTACGAACATTAGCTACATTTTCCTTAAGTAAAGTGACAAATCTTCCGTATCGGCCGACCATTGCTGGTTCACCATCAGTATATTATAGCTGACAGGTATACAGTGCGTCTCCAAATACTCCTCCAAACACCGGAAAATTATCTTACCTTTTGCATCAGCTTTAAGACACTTGGCAGACAAAAAATAATCATCAGCAATGCACTTTTGACTTGGACTGTTATACCTCACATAGGCCATAAGAAAGTTTGAACTGGTGGAAGTTGATTCATCGAGCTGGAGGGAAAACTTGGAATGCTGAAGCTCAGATGTCAGTTTTACAAATCATCGGCCGTCTCGTCAATTCATCGCTGCATTGTATTGACACTTAATGGCCGACATTTTAGGACAGGCTGAGAGTCTTTTTTCATAACAGTTTCAATCACCTCTTTAATTGCTGGAATTATGGTCTCTCCAACTACAGTAGAACCTTGATTATCCGCGTGCCAATCAACCGGAACTGGCGCTAAACCGGACAATATAAAGAAAAATTCCAAAATCGATCAACCAGAGAAATAACCAGCATTTCAAATTCACCGCACAACCATCCCTCCCGAATGTTTTCATTCCTTCGCCGCTAGAACGCATCACAGCAGTCCCCGCCATTCTTTTGAGGGTTAACAGTGTAAACCCCGCAACACATCGCTGTTTTATCGCAATATTCCGTAATATTTTGTCGAATATCAGTTCCCTCTGACCAGGAAATCATCGACAGTGTTCTTTTGCCTGAAAAGAAAGATGTGGAGGAGGTGGATTCAAGCGATGAGCAAGAGAAGGAAGGAGTATGTTCGTCTCGTGGAAACATGGTGATAAATCATTTCGATAGATCATCCGATTCATGGTGAGAAATCCAGCCTACACAGCTAATGAACTGCTTCATTTTCGTAGCCATTATGACTTCCAAAACCGCCGTCATGTAGCAATCAGTCAGAATCAGGGACTTTTTCACGAGGGGTAAACATGCAAAAACAGCAAACATTTCACTTTTATCCTCCTGTTCATGTGTGGGGTTCCCAGATAGTGATGCATCAACGTCCACACCAGCAAGTACTCCAGCAAAAATGGCTGCTCCACCAGTCTCCCCCATCAGGCCTGTTCAACCCCCAGCCAGCCTATTCATTCGCGTCGATAAGCCTGCATCACCCACAACTGTGCCTCCCTCACCCAGCCCTCCCTCTGCTCTGAATCTGATGTGGATAATGTGATAGTGATGAGTGATGATGCTGAGTGATCATGTACAGTAAATACAGTAAAAAAGAAAAAAAAGAAAAAATATAATGTAAGCAGCATAGATGAAGGATACAATAGTGGTTAACATTTAATTTTTACAGTACTAGTTCAGTAAACATAAGTTTATTATACATTATACAGTTGTATTAGACATTTAGTAAAATTATTATAGTAGAGGTTGAGTGGCTCTTGGGTAGGTTGGGAGGGTGATTACTGATCACGGGGAATCGTCCAGGGTGCGAATTGTCTTGACGGGGAATCGTCTATATTTTGACGGGGAATAAGTCTGACGGCGAATTGTCTCGGAACGGTCTTACACCGTATACTATAGAAGTAGCGTGACTTGCATATACAGTAATAATACCACATACATAATAATTATTGTAATAATACATAAAATTAGTGTAATGTGTATATGTATGGCATACAATGTACACTTATACAGTAATGTGTAATGTATACTCACCCATGACCTGTCGATGCTCCAGTAGGTTGCAGGGTTCCGAGACATGGGTGAGTACACATTACACATTACTATATTATTGTACATTGTATTTTTATTTTTTTATGTGCTCGACTCTGGGCATAGGCTTCTCAGCCTGCTCCCAAAGCCCAGTAGTCCTCCTACATATCGTACACCTATACATGTCACCACTTCGGCGCTAACACCCACCATCCATATGTTAGGGCTGTCTCATACAGGACTGGTGTATTGGTATTAGCGGGGGTATTTTTACGACATGTCGGCGGGTCTTCTGGTAGATCAGTAAACTCTGCCGTAATGAAATTCAAATCCTTAAACTGTTCCCTGCACCAGCGGGGATTTGAACCTGGGTCCGGTAGGACCGCAAGCCACCTCTCTACCGATTGAGCCACCGTGTATATTTATATACTATACATATACACTTTACATTAATTTTATGTATTATTGTATTAAGTATTGTGTATGTGGTATTATATATGCAAATCACGCTACTTCTATAGTGTATGGTGTAAGACAACAGGAAATAGGTGTTAATCGATTATGCTGTTTTACCGGCATTTTGAATTCCCCGTGGCTCCCGGATATCGAGGTTCTACTGTATATGGGATTTTCATGTCTTTGCTATGGTGAGAGAGATACTGTATGACGCGTTCAGTCCTTCTTTATCAACATTGGTCGGTTCATTTGAAAAATGTCTTTAAATCTGGTCAGTTTATTTTTGCTTTTTCTCTCAGCGCCTTTATACATTCAAGATATTTGTTTTTCTTATCAGAGTGAACCCTATCAAGGTGGTCTTTCATCTTTGCAGATTTCATAATATCATTATTGAAAATCTTTTCTCATAACAGGCACAAAAGCATTGTTTCACTGGTAAACGAAGTGATGAATCAAAATTTTTTATACTATTGTGAATGTTGTTGGCATTTCCTCTTGGTATCAGCAGCAGCCATTGTTTCTTAGTAAAGGCATAGCAGTCATTCCAGTGACACCACTCCTGTCGCTATGGGGGGTGAAAATCTACTGGCTGTTCAGAGTCCAGACTCTGGGTTCGTATGTGGTGGGGGAAGTACGTTCAGCAAGGGAAGTGAACTGGAATGCTGCACGTATGTTTATCCTAGGAAGATCAGAGAGACAATGGGAAGGGTGGAGGGGTACGAGGGGAATGGAACAGATATACAATAAGTGAACAGGACGAGAGTTATGAAGATCTCATATGTAAACACAGTATATTTGTGCATTATTAGTAAAAATAGTGTACATGGCTAAAGAAAATGAAACTTATTCATCCATGTGAAAGAGACATTATAATGGTGTTGTCACATCATATGGTTCTAGCTTATGGTTGATAAATTTAGATGTTATTTTGTTTCAGTAAAACTAATGTAAAATATATAATAAAAACTGATTATACATAAATCATGTGGCAATAATTCGTAATTTATTGCATGATGGTGTATGTATTTACTTTAAATTTCTGATCTGCATTCCAGCTTTCGATCCTCGTGGATTGGTGGATCCCCAATCTACCTTTCATCATTCATTGACCTGGTATTGACCCCCAGCTAGTTATCGACCCTCTTTTGACCCCCCAACCAACGCTAAACAGTCCTGTACCAAGGACATTAATTAAACCCTCTATTTGCGAACACACACACACACACACACACACACACACACACACACACACACACACACACACTCAACTTCAGAAAACACTATATGGTATGCTAAAAATTTTTACTGGGTGGTGGTGGTAACTATCATCCACTCACTTAATGTAATGCATAGGTGACTCTACACTAAGTGACAACCCTAATTATTTACTGTAACCCACGAAACCATATATAGCTCTTGGTGATAACCATATAATCAGGTAATGGAGTAATGTGGAACCAACTATGGCGTCCAAGTTATCTGGGTTGAGGGACGCAAGAGCAGCGTCCATCCAGGACCAGAATCTCTACATTTACACCTGCACCTCAGGAGAACATCGGTTCATTGCATGAAATTGCCCTACATGGGTAATTGATTGCCTGAGATTGATGGGTCTCCTCAGCCAAACAGACCTGGGTTGCCCTACTACTACTACTACGACTATTACTGCTACTACTACTACTGCTACTACTACTACTACTGCTCCTGCTACTACTCCTACTACTACTACTACTGCTACTACTACTACTAGGGAAAACCCCTTACCCACACTGTATTCAGTTAAGCCCCAGTCACACTGCAGGTACGACTTGTCGCAAACCTGAAAATCGCAAAACCAGTCCCCGACCACGGAGGTCTCCAAGCAGTCGTGCCACCGATTGGCTACCGGTGGTCATCCAGTGTCCATCCAGCATCCGTCCAGTGGGCGGCCGAACGGCGACCATGGCCAGGTACACACAGGTCAAGACACCAACGTGTGGCCGGCCGGTCGTCACCAGGCCGCCGACAAACAGCAGTCAGTCCGTGTACTGTTGCAGTTTAGACTGCGACCACTAGACCAACACCAGCTGTGGATTGGCCGGCGTCTGGTCTCGGTCCAGCCCACCACCTGTCGCTCGACCAATCGCTGGCTGGACGGCAGTCAGACTTCAACCACCACCCCAGACAGGAGGCTTGAGGACGGCCGCCGCCACAGTCCAGTCATCACCTTGATGGAATGCAGACGGCCACTGCATAGAGCGGGTGGTGACTGGCCTTCGTCCGGATGGCAACCACCGCTTAAAAATCAGGTGTCGCCGACCAGTCACTGTCCGAAGCCAGCCAGATGCAGTCCAGCCACCCACCGGGCGGCTTCCGTACCACGACATTGGTAGTCGTGGGGAGGTTTTTCGTGCAGCTAGACCGAGACATATGAAGACCGGTGATAAACCTCACCAAAACCACCCATGACTTGCAGGTCGCGGGTGGTTTGCGATAAGCTGTACCTGCAATGTGACTGGGGCCATAGGTGATAACAACCTAGAGATTGTTAAAACGTATGATTATTTAGGTCACTGTCTTGCCGCTGATCTGAGAGATGAAAACGATATTGAAAAGAGATTAAATGAATGTTATGCTAGTTTTAATAGTATTTAAAAATATATATATATTATTAGATGTCAATACTTTTTTTTTTTTTATTAATTAATTATTAGTGTAAGACTGAATATGGGCTATGTTTATGGAATCACAATAATACACTGAAATCTTATGTTTAAAACATATGAAACTGCATACACAAAATCTTTAAAAAGAATGGCAGGTTGCCCTCCCTACGCCAGCAGTTATGAGCTGGCAGACACTCACAATGTGTTGCTGCTGAGGCATCACCTGGCCCTTCCTTATGCAAGGTACGCCAGAAGAGTAATGACACCCAAAAATACGATTATAAATACGTTACATTTTTAAGTATGGGATATTTTTATTCTTTAATAAGTAATCGTTTTAAGCAAACTTATGGAGCGGACGTGTTCTGCCTCACCCTGGATATTTTACAAGCAAGGCTTACCTGGTACAGCGTCATGAAGAAAAGAGGAGGCCTGTAATCTTCCATACATAATTGCATTGGGTTATTTTTTTGTTTTATATTTTCCGATTTTTTATATGTACATGTGTATATGCTTATGCATTTGTACGTATATATATATATATATATATATATATATATATATATATATATATATATATATATATATATATATATATATACATATATCTATATCTATATCTATATATATATATATATATATATATATATATATATATATATATATATCAGCAATGGATACATCCTTAGTGAAGCAGAGGCGAATAAGAAACAGAAGAACCAGTACAGTGTGCAGCATGTTTATTGCAACGTTTCGAAGATGACACTCTTCATCATCAGGCAATCTAAAATAAAACAATAAATATTCCTAGCAAACATACCACGAGTACAAGACTAAAAATTCAGCAAGATTCGACATGAAATCAATGAAAACATTCATAAAGAAGAACCAGCAACAGGAAAATTACAGGAAAGAAGAAATACAGCTGCAACAGAGCATTAAAAACATAGTAGTTCAATTGATTTCTCTTTATTAACAAGGGAGGGTTTATATTAAAGTGTTAACAAGCACTCACTGATACACAACTCCCTCTCCGAGGCCCTTAATGACAGAACATTCAATGAATCTAGACGGATGGGATGCTCTTCCTGCAGTGCATGTTGCCGAATGGTGCTAAAAGAGGGATTATGCAATCGTCTGCCAGTTCAGATCGATCTTCCCAGGTATTCAAAGATCCGGACCCTGAGTTGGTGCTTTATTTTGGCAGTGTACGAGGTGCCACCCAAAAGTTCCAAGACTTTGAACAGCAGGAGCCAACCATTTGCAGTTTTACCTTTTGCCTTTCACTTTTTGAATAAGTGATGACGCAGCCCTGAGGGGATATTCTCCCGCATTTGGTCTGATCAACTTTCAGGTCAGGTGTGGGTAAGGGGATGGGTCTGTTATGATGTGGCAGGGGTAAACCAGCTCTGTTCTCGGGCCCTGCTGCGGATGTCACTGATTGCATTGCGCAGTTGACCCTTGTGCGGTGTGGTGCGGTGAGGATCTGTCCGTTCTCCCCTTTGGGGCTAAGATGCGAATGAATGTGTTTGAATGGATGAGTAAATGGGGAGTGTGTCGTCTTGTCTTGGCACCTCCCTTCCTTAGGGGAAGCAGCCTAGGTATATAGATAGATAGATAGACCTTCTGCCACTAGGAGGAGTCAGCACCACCCCTTGTGCGTCAGTGTGGCCCCGGCTGTGTCTGTGAGCAGAAGTGCTGCTGAGTTACGCTTACTTTGTAACGTGGTGTGTAGGTGGTTTCGCGGTTTTGCAATGGCTGACCTCACAGAACAAAGTACTTGCATCACGTTTTGCTTAAAGATCAAAAGGACGGCTGCAGAAAGTCATCGGTTGCTTCAGCAAGCCTTTGGTGACAATGCCATGTCCCAGAGCAGAACATTTTTCTGGTACGAGTGGTTAAAGGAAGGACGAACGTCTGTCAAAGACGATGACGACCTTCAATGGCAGCAAGACCAGAAAACGTTGGAGATGTTCATCACGCTATCCTTGCAGATCGTAGACGAACTATCCATGATGTTTGTGATATCGTTGGACTGTTGTAATGGAGCATGCAATGCATTTTGTCAGAAGTGTTGGGCATGAGATGCATTGGTGCAAAATTTGTGCCAAGACTGCTGAGAGATGATCAGAAGGCACATTGCATTGAAGTTTGCAGGGAGCTCAAGAATCAGGTCAGAGATGATGCCACATCCATCTCCAAGGTCATAACTGGTAATAAATTATGGATTTATGGTTATGACCGGGAGACAATGCAGGAGTCATCACAATGGAAGCCTCCCAATTCACCGAGGCCAAAAAAAGCGCCTCAAGTTTGCAGCAATGTCAAGTGAATGTTGATCATTTTCTTAGATATCCAAGAGATTGTTCACAAGGAATTCATCCCACCCGGTCAGTCTGCCAGCAGAAAATTTTACTGCGAAGTTTTGCAGCATCTGAGGGAGAACATCCGCCGCAAACGTGTAGAACAGTGGAAGAACAAGGACTGGGTCCTGCGTCATGAGAACACCCCCGCCCTCACATCAATTGTTGTCCGGCAGTTCCTAGCTTCCACTAACATGGTAGTCATTCCCCATCCACCCTATTCACCTGACCATGCCCCTTGTGACTTTCTCTTCTTTCCCAAGCTGAAATTACGACTGACAGGGCGTCGATTTGACTCGATTCAGGAGGTTCAGACAGAATCGCAGGAGATGCTCAAGACCATCACGCCTGAAGCCTTCCTGGTATGCATGGACTTGTGGAAAAAACGCTGGGACCACTGTATTCATGCCCAAGGGGACTATTCGAAGGTGACAGTGAGAACTAGGAGGTAACATTTTCCTACAATATTCAAATTGCTGGAACTTCTGGATAGCACCTCACACAATGCATTACAGCAGTGACAATCATATTTATATACCACAGAGGCCCGTAGCCCTTTAGGGACCAGATCCTTGAACCTGAAAAGATTTCGAACTGTTCAACTAGCTTTAAACAGTACTCTTATGTCAAGTTAAGGATAAAATTCCTTTAGTAATTTAACTAATTTGTTTCGTAGACCAAACTGTGCTTACCTACAAACAAGAGAGAAAAGTAAATATCCCTTTTCTTGACCATAATTTTCTGTGGTTTAGGATTCAAAATTCTGTCCAAAGCAAGTCCTACATATGAATCTGCAAAACGGAATAGAAAGCCACTGCAAATATAAAATAACCCTGAGGAACTAAATTTCCAAGTGAAAATAAAGATCGTTACTGCTGATATGGTAGGCCCGGTGAACTAATGTAGCAACTAAGTTCCTCTTTTAATCGATAGGTATGAAAGAAGAAAACTGCCGTGAGTCAAGTAAATGTAGGCTTCCTATATAGTGAGGTACGAAATGAATTACCTGAATGGGTAACTAAAATATCAGGGAAGGGTAGTTGTTTGTTTACCTCTCTTTCAGGTTTCTGAGGCAATTAAAAAAGGATGGTATTATAAATGACGCTACTTACTCCAGCTTATTCATGACCAGATCCAGACCTGGAATAATGTATGGGTTGCCGAAGGTTCATAAAGAGGGTTGTCCTTTCCGCCCTATTATGTCCGCCATGGGTATTTTTAATTATAACTGATCAAAATTCTTAGTTTCTATATTGTCATCAGTTACCCATAATAATTACACTGTTCTCGATTCCTTCAAGTTTACTAAAGAAGTTTGCAGCCTGAAGTTTAATAACTGTGTATCAGCCAGTTTTGATAAAAAATCATTATTCTCCAATATACCAGTAGCTGAAACAATTAATATCTGTGTAGACAATCTCTTTAAACAAAACTAGAATGTTTAATTTTAATAGGGATAAACTCCATAAGCTTCATTGTCTGGCCTCTAACGACAGTTACTTTTGCTTTGATTGTAATATTTATGCTCAGATTGATGGTGTTGCTATGGGCAGTCCATTTGGACCCACCCTGGCATGTGCTTTTTTGTCCCATCATGAGGTATGTTGGTTGGATGAGTGCCCCCTGCAATTTAGACCATTATTTTAACGATGCTATGTGGATGATACATTTGTAATTTTTAAATTAAATGTGAATCTTGAGCTTGTAATATGTTAATCTTGAGATTTGGTCCTTTTTATCGTGTAGTCGAAGGCATGAGAAGTTAAAAATGGATACAGAGTGTTGATCGTAGTTTATTATCTTCAAGGAAAATTTTAAGATGAGCAGTGTATGTATTACACAGGAATGTAATTTACTAACTAAGTCTCGTCGGACCCCTCTTCTCTCTCCTCCTCTCTGTACAACTTTTCGGTTCTATGGCTAGCCCCTTTCTGACTCTGTAATTCTTCCATCTTTCCCTAGTAGGGCTAGTGTCACGTGTGCAAGATACATATGAATGTTCGAGAAGCGCGTGTGTCTGTGTGTATGTAGCGTTTTGGTGACTTAGTGTACGTGTGGCATTTCGTACAGAAATGCGGACGCATTTCCTTTCGTCAGCTCTCACTGACACATTTCCTATTCCCACAAATTGGCTGATGTTCCCATCTGTTACACTGTCTATCTGCCTATCTATTTATCTATCATGCTATCAGTTGTATGAATATAATATGGAGTCCTGAAATTGCTCGGTCACGCCGGCTGGCGATCCGTAGACAGCAATCATCATTGACATATGTTAATCTATTAATACATAACATTGATTATAATATTGCATAGATATAATATTCATGTTAATAATGCAATGATCCAGTAATATTTGAGAAACATAATATATTTTAAACAAAATGTTTACATAATTGAACAAATGCATTATAGTTAAAATGATTATAGAATATTGTATGACGTATTGTAAAATGTGTATGTATAACAGGCATATGCATATATGCAAAAAAAAAAAAAATCAAAGTTAAGATTACAGTAAGAGGTATGAATATTTTATATAGAGATAATGATACTGGTGTACTTCTATAGCATGTCCCTTTCCATTTTTTTTTTTTTTAATTAACACTATATACAAAATATGTAAACTTCATTCAGGGTTTTTTTAATTGAATCTTTACTCTACCCCCACTAAATACTGACTCCAAGTTTGCAATTCTTGCATGCATTCTGTGCACTGCGAACAGCACTACTGCAAATACAATAGAGAAGATTATAAAGACAGTAGGTGCTGGGCTATACACATAATAAGGGTTGAACATACTCAAACTCAAATCTTCCCAGGGCTTCGTTGTTTCATTGATTAGTTGCATAGTGTCAGACTTGGGTTAAGTCAACTTAATACTTATGCTCGTGTTTAAGTCCATATAAGGTAGAGGGTGAAAATATTTGTGTATATGATTGAGGATGGCAGTGTGATTGATGGTGGATAAAGTGGACATGGATGGTGAAAGTAACGCACAGTAGTCTGGTACTACGTATAATCCTGATGCTGAAGTATGAGATGGTGGTATATCTGGACAGAGTATGTAAACTGATGTGTTTATGAGTGAAGTAAAAAAATCTGTGAGTGTCCGATGCGTTGATGGTGTATAGGCTTATCTGGAGCAAAAGTGAAGTTGCAGTGATGATGAATGTCGTGATTTCTTATGAAAGCCATTTCACAAAGGACTATTCCAGTAAGCTGAAACGTGAAGATGTACGCAGGGAAAAGGTGAACAGCTTGTAGGGATGTACGGCACTTTCGTTCAATCGTTGATTCACTAGTGAAAGTGACAGTGTTCCGTCTTATGGAGACCATGATGAGTTCGGTGTCTGTGTTGATGTTGATGACCAAAGTGTTATTATTCTTAGAAGGGAAGGGATGTATTTGGTATACTGTGAACAGGTCGTCAGTTATGAATGGTATGAACTACTACTGATGTTGGTGTTAGTGTTGCTTCTTAATATGGATAATATAACATGAAATCTCTACCAAGAAACAAAGGCTTCAAACTATGTTTATGAATGCCATGGCTAATTATCTGACGTAGCTCATGAACCGGAAGTAGGTCAGTTGTGATCCTACCATTACCAGCATTTGCAATTCCTTGCATAAGTGCTCTGTAACGAACTCTAGTGTTATCTAGCTGAAGTATAATTGTGTCAATATGTTCTGTGATGATGGAGAAGTGTTGGATAAGTGTTATGTTCCCTTCCATGGCATTCATTTTGTTTACACTCTGGTAAGCTATGTTTTCTGCCTTTTTTAGATTTTTCACGATTTTCTTCATTGCTGTTTTGTCCGGCAACGAATTTGTTTTGATATATTAGTACCTGAGCTGTTTTATTAAATTTGTTGTTTATTTCTTGAAGGTCTTCCACTGTAGCCAGTCCAAAGATGTTCCCAAGAATTACACCACCCAGGTCAAACAATCCACACTTTTGACGTGTACATGTGATATTGTTCGTGTCGCTCAATACCTCCGTTCCATGAGATGGGAGATCTTGGATCATGATTAGCATAGATAAATTCGCCTGTTCTATCTTCCGTTTCACTAACTTCACTATTTCATCCACTTCCTTTGTGTTATGTGCTTGTGAAACATAGTCTATTATGAAGTCCAGGGTCCTCATGGGCTGGGCAATGTTCTCTAAACAAGTAGGTAATTCGTATAAATAATCCAAACGGATTTCAGTACTCTTGATATCGAATTACGATTGACGTCGTGACCGTTAGAGCTATGAGGCATCCTTGCTATACTATGTGTTGGGGGTCTAAGTGAGCATATCCTCTTGCTATGCAGAGGAGAATCCATAGTATAAGTCCCTTCATCGTTACCTACCGAAAAAAAATCTACCGGTATTAATTTTCTAATATAGTCATGCTGTGGTCGATGGTAGTGATGATCTGCGTTACGGTTGATTAACGGAGAACAATAACTTGCTTGTTATTTCATTTATAGAAGTTTAAATTGATATTTAAATCATGTAAATGTTGTACTGTAGATTTTTTTTGGAACAGTTGCACCTATATTTGTTTGTTTGCTATGCGACTTTATATTTTTTTGGTAATTATTGTTGTTTTCTTGATTGGTTTCATGAGTTATGTTCGGTTGTTCGGTGGTATCCGAGGTTGTATAATTATTGGATAATTCCATTGAAACTCGTTTTAAATGGTCAGTATGAACTTGTTTCTCTTCGCCGCTTGACAGTGACCTTATTAAAACTTTGTTTGCTGTTATGTTAATTACTCTGTATGGGCACTCAAATTTCGGGGATAACTTATTGTCTCTCTTATGAATGATACCATAGACAATGTCTCCTAAGCTGATAGGCGATATCATCGTAGTTGTATATGGACAAATTTTCACCTTTTAGAATTTCATATGGTAGTTTTTTATCTGTTCCGTATATAATGAAATGTGGTGTATCTCCTACAGATTTATTAATAGATCCATTAATTGATGCTTCTTCTCTGGGAATCCAATCATCCCAGCTTCCATGATTTTCATGGAGAATGTGTCGTAGTATATCTAATACTTTTTTGTTTTGTCTCTCTACTAACCCATTGGATGCTGGGTGATAGGCTAAAACGTTAACCTTTTTGATATTGTATTGTTTACATATTCCTTGTAAGATATCAGAATTAAATTCACCTCCATTATCGCTTATTAGTACCTTGGGGGTAGTAAAGTGACATATTACATTATCTATTATTGCCTTTGCTACTGTTTCTGCTGTTTTATCCTTAACTGGGGCTAAAATTACATTATGGGAGAAATGATCCGTTGCTACGAATAGGTATTGGTTATTATTGTATGGTAAAGGCATCTTGAGTAAATCAACCGCGACAACGTCCCATGGTTGATGTGATACAGGGTAATTACCTATAGGTGCAGGTGTGATTGGGTATCCTTTGTGTTTTGCACATGATTCGCATCTGTCTATATGACTGTTTATATCTTTTCGTAATGAAGGCCAGTAATACAACAACTGGGCTTGTTTGAATGTCCTATCCTTTCCAGGATGTCCTGCATGTGGGCTATGGTGTATCGTTCGTAATATTTGGGGTATCATGTCATTAGGTATCAGTAATTGTTTATTATTTCTTCGGCATTTGGATTGCCCTGGGTTGATCCTGTATAAGGCATTATTGATTATTGTGAATTGTTCTAGTGGTACATGTAGTTTGGGTAATTGTATGTCATCTCCACTTTCTAACTCGTATATAGCTTTAGACCATATTGGATTAAGTCTTTGTGCTTTTGCGATTTCATCGTGGTTTGGGATGCCTCCTTTGAGATCTAATGCCGCGACATTAATTGTTTTCGGGTTCCTGGATAATGCATCAGCTACTAGATTCGTTTTGCCTTGAATGTAATGAATGTGTACATTGTAGTTTTTGATTGTACATTTCCATCTTGCTCTCCTCCCAGAGAGGAGTTTTTCTTTAAACTTACTCACTAAGGGTTTATGGTCAGTGAATAAGTTATTTCGTAACCAAAAAACCAAATTTCGAAACTTTTGTAATGCAAAAACCACTGCAAATGCCTCTAAGTCTGTAATGCAATAATTTTTCTATGCACCTTTTATTTGTCTGCTGGCAAATGCAATTGGTTGATTCTTTCCTCTCTTATCTTCTTGCACCAGTACAACCCCTAATCCTTTAACAGATGTGTCTGTGCAAATAATAAATGGTTTTGTGAAATCTGGATATGCCAGATGTGGTGCATTTGTTAGTTTACCTTTTAATTCGTTAAATGCTTGTTTTTGTTCTTCTCCCCATTGGAATATAGCATCTTTTTTGAGTAGTTGGAATAGAGGAAAGGCTATATGAGAGGACTGTTGTATAAATGACCTATAATATCCTGCTACACATAAAAATTGTCTACCTTCGTCTATCGTAGTGGGTTCTGGGAATTTTTTCACTGCCTGTATTTTGTCATCGGAGGTGTGAATACCTTCAGTATTTAGTTTGTGGGCTAAGAATTTTATTTCCTGAATGCAAAATTTGCATTTAGAAAGCTTAATTTTTAAACCAGCATCACCAAGCTTTTGTAAGAGTAGGTCTAATTTCTGGAGATGTTCTTTTATATGGTTAGTTGCGACAATTATATCATCAAGATAAACGAATATTCCTTGTCCTAGAATTCCGGACAATACGTAATTCATCAGGAGCTGGAAAGTGCTTGGTGCTGTCTTCAATCCCACTGGCATTCTCTTGTATTGATAATGACCTATATTTGTGGAAAAGGCAGTGTATTTACATGACTCCTGATCTTAGAGTAGACTGTAGCACCAGTCGAGCAGTGCAGTACTCCCGAGGTAGATGGAAAGCTGATGACAGGGAGTGCTGGAGCTCCCGTTTCATCAGCCCACAGGACTAGTTCCTGACCATCCCCCTTTGCTGAACTTTTTCAGTGTCTCAGTTACACAGAGAGTAGGCCAGCATGCTCTCCAATACAAATTTCTCTATCTACACCAAACTACATGCACAGTACACACTACAGTTCTTTTTCCAAAATTTAAAAAAAAAAATCATGACTTCTCTACACTCAGCCTCTGAGTCCCCAAGGGGGGGGACCAAAAATGCCCCCACCTTCCACCCCTCTCCAGGTGAGACTTGAGCTGCCTGGAACCACTGTCTGGCTTATTTCTTCATTTCTGCAACATTCGCGGCCTTTCCTCTAACTTTCGCTCTGTTGAGCACCACCTTTCCTCCTCTAAACCTTACCTTCTCTTTCTAACTGAGACTCTGCTGTCTGAGGCAACTGACAGCAAACCCTTTTCTGTATCCTCCTACTTTCTTTATACTCATTTCAAAGCCAAAGGTGGCTGTTGTGTATATATATATACGCAACGACTTATCTTGCTCTCGTGTTCCTGAACTCGATTCTTCTGAATTCTCTACACTCTGGCTTCGGCTTTCCTGTCATTCTCTGACTAAATATATCTGTGCTGTTTACTTATCCCCTAATTCTACTGACTATCAAAAATTCTTTGACTATCTTACTTTTACGATGGAACACATTCTATCCATTTCTCCTTTCTCTGAAGTCTCCATTTTAGATTTCAATGTTCATCACCACCTTTGGCTCTCCTCTCCTTCCACTAATCCATCTGGTGAACAAGCCAACATCTTTTCTATCCTTATGACCTAGAGCAGCTTGTACAGCACCCTAACCGTATCCCAGACCGCCTTGGAGAGAGCTCCAATATTACAACTAATCCTTCTGCTTCCACTGTTAATATTTTCTCTCCGTTGGGCTCCTCCGATCACAACCCTATCACCTTAACCTGTTCTATCACTCTGGTACGGCCTGTGAACCCTGCAGGGAAACACCGTCTGTGGCATTTTGGAGCCGTGGATTGGGAGGCCCTCAGGCAGTACTTCTTTGATTTTCCCTGGAATGATTATTGCTTCCATGGCCGGGAGCCATCTGAGTGTGCTTTGCTCATTACGGATGTTATTCTCTTGGACATGGACCGTTGTTGGCACCCAAGGTTCAGCTCTTCAAGCGATTCAAGGTGCAGTGGAAGTTTGTGAACCAAGAAGATTACAACCACGACATGAGTGATGCAAATGCCCATCAAATCGTCGAGGAGGATGCATTATCCATCATCAAGTTCTGCAAGAATGCCTTGCAGAAAGGTCACTCCCGGGATGATTATTTGGAGTTCTTGGAACTCACCATCATCTTCCTTGGCAAAGTGCCTCCCCATGGGATTTGATTCTGAGTGCCTGATGCGATGCACCAGGTCCACTGGATGTCGAAGGTGTTGTACACCCTGAAGGTACGGATGTTCTGGCAGCAGTTACGACTCACAGCCAAGGAAGAAGCTGGAGTTTGGTGCCTGAGCATGTTCACTGTGAAGCTCTACTCAGAGGCATGGACGGAGACTCCGAACACGGCAAAGGCCCCCCTGAGAGATCTCTGGCTCCTCCGGGCTCTGGAAAAATACGAAGACAAGGAGGTGGCGAAAGTAGCCAAGTTGAAATTCGCCAACCACCTGTGGTACTTGTCCGAGGAGTTGGTGGCCCTGGCTCTCCTTGACGACAATGTTTCTCCATGAAAATGAAGAAGGTGATGACTGCTGTGATGTTGGAGGAGCCAATAGAGGAAGACGACCCACCCAAGAAAGCGTCGGTCCTGGCGTGCTCTTCCCGGTCATTAGAGACATTTGTGATGGGAGGACTCACCAGTTCTTCGACAGACTCCAATTGCGACGTGAATTCCTGGAACAGGATGTGTCGACATGGCTGGACAGTGAGTAATTGCAAGCAGTTGCCAAGGTGGTCCAGAACCTCCCCATGACTAACGACCATGCCAAACGGGCCGTGGCATTGGCACAAGAATACAAGAGGTGCCACACAAAGAAGGAGGGCAAGCTGCAGTACATGCTCCAGGGCATTGTGAAGCACCGAAAGAAATTCCCGGATGCTCAGAAGGTAATGCTGTGAACAGGGACAATGAGTGGTGTCAGCACCTATGAGACTCCCACCCCTGAGTGACTAATACACTTAAATGGGGGAGACTCAGAGGCTGGTATATCCTATAAGCTTCAACCTTCATGAGCACAGGGTAAATATTATTATTTCTCAATGAAATATTAACCACAGTATTTTTTATGGGTAACCTCAAAGATTGAGACCCTGGGAGTTGAATAATTCCAACTTTCGATTTTGAGGACCACGCTATCTCTCTCTCTCTCTCTCTCTCTCTCTCTCTCTCTCTCTCTCTCTCCATTATATATATATATATATATATATATAATTTTAGGGTGGTCCTTATACTGTAAAGTAGGGCCAAAATTCGATTTCGAAAATTCAAATGCCATATCCATTCAGAACATTCTGAATAGGTTAAAAATGCTGTATGTGAAATGTTTTTGACAAATAATTATTAGAGCTTACCCATTGCCCTTGAATATCACTGTATAAGAGTCAAACCGTGTATATTCAGAGGATTTTGTATCTGAAAGTTTCTGACATCTATGAATTTTTCAGATACGATATCAAGTCATAGAAGGTCACAAACGGTTAATTTTGGAAGAAGGTAGATATATTAATTAACTAATCTGAAATGCTTCAAAGCAAGTTATAGATTTTTTATGAACACTTAATTGTAATACCAGTAAACGACTATCAATACAGTCACTTCTGCATTATTAAATGACCAATATGTCGCCAACCAAATCACCGACCATTCATTGCTGCAGGCATCGCTTAACTCCAAGAGGAACTCTGCGTCGGCGGTTGGTCACAACCAGTAGGATGTATTGCAACTGGTCTTCATCCTTCGTTAGACGATTGGAGAAGGCCTCGATAAATGCAACTGCTCCTTCAGCGTGATCATTGGTTACTGTGAGTTTTTGCAAACATGCCGGCACCTTTCCGTGTGTATGATCTTCATACCATTGGTCAACAGGTAACTTCAATAAGTCATCATAGATGTTCAGTCTTTTGAAGAGGTTCATTGTTTGCTTCGTGGCAAAATCAGCGACAGTCTTTCCTCGAACGTCAACAATCGCAATGGTCACTCACATGGGAGGATCCTCCATACCATCATTGAAATTCATAGCTTGCACCATCTGTTTCTTGACTTCTTGACTGACGTTATCATCAAACAGTGCAAGACCCAAGAGCTCTTCATTCAAGTATCACAGATGAGAGGCAATTTTCTGAGCTGTTACTCTGGAAATCTCATTGCTGATGGTGGCATAGTCGACTAGGGCCTGCAGCAGATGCAGGTCGTTCTGTGGGGTGCTCACTGCGAGTGGTGCTGTTATCCAGGCCTTGATGTAGAAGCGTGTGTAAAACACACACAGGTCACAGAGACCATGCTCTTCACTGATGGTCAAGGTAAACTGTGAACGAAACATCCAACTCTGAATGTGTAGATTACCTTTGACATCCATTGTGCCTGATGCATCGTGCTGGGCTTATGAAAACGAATATCTCGTGGAGATGATGAACTGAGGAAGATGGGAGTCAGCTCGAGTAGCTCACAGTAATCATCTCGAGGCTGCTTGTGCAGAAGTGTAGTGAAAACAAAGGTCAGAACCTCCTCCTAGATATCTTCAAGTTAAGCTGCGACCACTTCATCAGATGATGCGACTTGGAAGTGCTCCTGGTCAATTGAACTCCAAAAAGTTTGAAATCGCTTGAAGAGCAATAATTCTGGTGCTGGTGCAACATGCATGGCTGCCTTGCAAGCAGTTCCTGCAAGTAGTTTTAAGATGTGATGCCGGCAGGCGAGGTACAAGAGTTCCCTGTCCAGTAGCTGTTCAACCATAATGCATGCTTCTTTGTGGCAACCCATGTTTGCGCTTGTCATGTCGAAGCAGATGCCTTGGACCTTTTCTGCAACTCTCCACTGGAAGTCGGTCCACTTTTTCATTGTTGGTGAGGTCTGGAAGAAACTTTCCATCCCACTGTACAACGATTACTTCGTCTGGAGAGAACTAATTCATTATACTCATCACCGTCTCTGAGCCATTTCTGTCGCTGTTGCCTGATGCTGCTGCAGTTCAGAATTAATGAACTGAGATCATGACCCAAAGCTTTTCCTGTTTCTCCGAGAATCATCAGAGTAGCGCAATCAGACAGTTGATATCGATCCACAGTGGCTGACAAATTTTGACTCAGCACAACTTTCTGACCACGTTTGGGTGGTGAAGGAAGACTTATATTTAATTCCTCATTTACAGGAGTCATGCAGTTACCACTGGACTCATCCCCAGATGACAAAGTACTGCTGCTGCTGCTCTCCAATTCAGCGATTTCTTCAGCCTGCGCAACTGCAGTGGCGGCCTTTTGCTCTTCGTTTGAGCTCCATATACTCACGGTGGCACTTATTTGCTTCTTTGATACTTAGCTTCTTGTCAATTCCTGCCATTGCCCCTGGCCGGCCTTTCATACGCTGACTGATGAGAAACTGCTTGTCCTCTTCTATTGTGATCAGTTTCAGGGCGTCAGCATGTGCAATATCGAAAAGGTCATCCAAAGTATCTTTAAATGATTGCCCACCCTGGACTTATGCTGCTGTTGTCCAGCTCTTGTTTTTCTTAAGAGATTGCCACTGAAGCAAAATCTCCAATTTTTTCTTGGAATTGCATGTTTGTCAAACTGGAATACGGGCACGCTCCCAAAATTGTTCCACTTTTTCAGTTGTAGCTGTCACTGCTGTTTTCATTGTTTTGTTCTGCTTCAGGCGGAGGTGCAAAAGATAACCTAGGGCTTGGCGGTTTGAAGGCAGTTTGGATCCTTTGATACCATCTTCCACCTTGTCAAGCAAGTAGACATCAGACCGAGTCCTAGACAAGTTCTTTTGCTTTAGTATCAGTGCACCCACTCGTCGAAGCGATATTTGTCCAACACAGTTCAACCAGTTATCAGTAATTATGTAAGATTGCCTGTAAAAGCTGAAAACATGCAATTACAGGGTGCAATTAGATTGTCACTGTATGCTATCAGTACACAACAGTGACATTTCTATGCACTTAACAAGTAAGTGAAACACTGTTATATACCAAATTGTCATTGAAATCTAGTAAATTATCGTCACCACGAATATCAGCAGCATAACCAAGTCATGAGGTCTAACGACAATTATCTAACTGCCACGGCCGGTTTACAGTAGGCATCTGCGATCTGCCTAGGTGCTATGAATTTAAATCATTGTACAATGAAGAACTGAGTAGTTTCAAGACACCGAAATTGTGTGAGACATTTCTGTGACAACTATGTGGGACAAGCTGAATGTGGCCGATGAGAGACCCCTAAATATAAATATTTTTGAAAAATATTTTGCATGACATGTTTTCGTGTTATATGGAAGGAACTCAGGGGGTATGGTCCTAAAAATTCGCAAGATTGAAAATTAGGACTACCCTAATATATATATATATATATATACAGTATATATATATATATATATATATATATATATATATATATATATATATATATATATACATATATATATATATATATATATATATATATATATATATATATATATATATACATATATATATATATATATATATATATATATATATATATATATATATATACACATACACAAGTATATATATACATATATTTGTGTGTGTGTGTGTGTGTGTAGATCTATGAATATTTGTATGTGATATATGTTTGTGTATGTATTTGTGTATATATGTTTAACCAGCGGCATCCCGTAGACGTACTTCCACGTCCTCACGTTTTGTCACTGCCAATCCCGTTGACGTACTTCAACGTCCTGCAATTGCAAGGTTCATAATTTCCACAATTTTCAAAATTCGCGCGAGATTTTCAATTCGCCCACGTACCCAAGCCTCCCCTACCTGCCGCCAGGCGGGCAGCGTCCCAGACCCCGCGTGACCCGCGCTCGCCCTTGTCTCGGTCACTCACCTGTTAGCAGTGACCCAGGTCAGACATGGCGCGGAAAGGTCTCTCAGACGACGAAATTGCATCCGCCTTGGAAGCCTTCACTGGAGATAACGTCCAGCCAGAGGAAGAAATAACAAGCAATGATGAAGAGGTTCCTTCGCCCCGGAAAAAGCGGTATGTGACATACCGTAAGGCAAGGGAAGGCCAGCCTGCACCCCAACCACGTCCATGGCTCTCTCTCCATCCTGAATCTGATGAGGACGAGGATGAGGACGATGACGATGACGGCGGCTTAGGACGTGATATCGCCTCGTGGTTGGGTAAGGAGAAAATATCACCCCAAGGATCAGAAGGTGGGGCGAGAAGACAAATAAGGTATGGTGCAAGTCTTTTGTCTGGGGAAGTGGAAAGTGGTGTGGTGGGAGTGCTGGGTGAAAGGGAAAGTGGTGTGGCGGGAGCGCGGGGTGAAAGGGAAAGTGGTGTGGTGGGAGTGCGGGGTGAAAGGGAAACTGGTGTGAGGGAGGCAGCACGAGCACGTGGTGCACGTAGGCCTAGGGGAGAGGAGGTGGAGCCACTCCCCAGCACGTCTTTCGCCCCACAATATTCCCAAACTTCCTCCCCACAGCCCCAGGATGTGGGGAAAGGAAGGAAAGGGAAGGGAAAGGGTAAAGGAAAAGGGAGAGGGAAGAGAAGTGCGAGTGATGAAAGGCGCCGCTCTCCACCTCCCCAACCTCCCCCACCACCCTCACCTCCCCACCCTGACGAAGGCGACGATGGGCACGTGGCTGGAGACGGTGGTGTCTCGTGGAACTGGGAAGATGGGAGTAATTTTACTCCCATCATTCACCCTTTCACTGAGGAGTGGCGGTCTGGTTGCACGGCTCCAGGTGTGCATGCGGGTTCCTCTAGGGTGGATTTTTTCCACTTGTTCTTTGGGGAGGCGTTTGTGGGGCGCATAGTGGAACAGACCAACATATTTTCACGAACACAGCGCCGTGAAAGTGAACGTTTGGGAACCACGAGCAGGCATTCCCAACAATATGACTATCCCGTGACAATTTCAGAGATGTTCTTATTTTTTGCCCTGGTTCTCTTGATGGGTGTGGTACGAAAAAAACAAATTCCTGCCTACTGGACAACTGACCCAATGATCCTCACACCTTTCTTTGGAAAGGTGATGAGTCGTAATAGATTTCAGCATATTCTCGGCTGCCTCCACTTTTTTGATGCAGAAGATCCAGCTAATGCAATTAACACTGATAAAATGAGGAGAATTAGGCTGGTATTTGATCATTTACGGGAAATGTTCCGCTCCTCATTTTATCCTTACAGAGACCTCGTCATAGACGAGAGTCTTGTGTTGTGGAGAGGCAATATTTCCTTTCGCCAGTACATACCCAGCAAGAGACACCGTTTCGGGTTCAAGATCTTTGTTATGTGTGACTGTAAGACTGGTTATGTGCAAGACATAGTCTTGTACATGGGCGCACAGACAGATATAACAGAAGATCGTAGTATAGGACTCTCAGGGGCCGTGGTGAAGACAATGATAGAGGAGTACCTTCATCGTGGTCATGTGTTGTACCTGGACAACTGGTACACTAGCCCTCTTCTTGCTAGGTTCCTCCACCAACACGACACCGGAGTCTGTGGTACAGTCAAGAGAAACCGTCGCCATATGGTCAAGATAGGGAGGAAACTTGACAAGAACGAGGTGGTTTTCTTCCAGGCCAATAACATCCTTGCCACCCTGTGGAACTACAACAGGGAAGTTTGCCTCCTATCAACTGTACATAGCCCCCTGATGCACCGCACAGACTCCGTGGATCACTGTAGCGAGAGGAGGCGCAACGTCTGGAAACCCGAGTCTGTACTGGACTATAATCTGAACATGAGGCAAGTGGATCAGTCAGACTCGACGATTTCCAGTGTTGACTGTGCCAGGACCACGATGAAGTGGTACAAAAAGCTCTTTTTCCACTTGCTCGACATCACGGTCCTGAACGCACACTACCTGCACGCCATGACAACCGGAGTATCAGAGACCTTTGAGGGGTTTGTGAGGGAGCTGGCACGTGAAATAATCGCCAGGAATACCCAGGACAGACCCACACACCGCACCCGCACCCCCATGGCTCCCCAGACTCCCCTATGCCTCGCAGGACGCCACTATCCTAGCACAATCCCTTCCGACCCAAACTGCCGTAAACCCCAGTGCCGCTGCCATGTATGCAAGCACTCGACAGTCAGACCAGCCACTCAGAGAAAAGACACAAGGTACGAGTGTGTCGAGTGCAATGTTGCGTTGTGCCTTCAGTCATGTTTCAAAGAGTACCATAACTTCCTACACTACTGAAACTGTGTGGGATGGCGATATGACGCTCAGTATAATGGTAAGGCCAGTCAGTATGTGCTAAGTCTTATATAAAGTTGAAACGGGTGTAATGTTTGCAGGAAAGTAATGTATAAGTTGAGAAATAGTGTAAGTTGAAAGAAGTGATATCAAAACTACACTCACTGTGTAAATCTGCGAAAATATGATGCTCAGTACAACACTCTGGTCAGTAAATATGTGATAGCAAGAATATAAAGTGGAAACGGGTGTAATGTTAGTATGAATGTAACGTATAAGTTGAAAAATAGTGTAAGTTGTAACAATTGATGTCACCAGTACACCAACTGTGTAAATCTGCAAAAATATTATGCTCAGTAGAACATTCTGGTCAGTATGTGATAGGAATGATATAAAGTGGAAAAGGGTGTAATGTTAGTAGGAAAGTAATTTATAAGTTGAATACTAGTGTAAGATGAAACAAATGATATCGCGATAACACTCACTGTGTAAATACACGATAATATGACGCTCAGTAGAATTGTAAGGTCTGAAATTATGTGATATCAATTATATCAAGTGTAAACATGTGCAATGTTAGTGGAGAATTATTATATAAGTACAAAAATAGGATGTAAGTTGAATTAGTAGTCATAGCGACTTCACCGTCTGTGTTATTATGCGCTATTATTACGCTAAATATTTACGTAAGGCCTGAAACTATCTCAAAACAGTTCTCAAAAGTGGAAAAGTGTATAATGTTATTAGGAAAGTATTATGTAAGTAGAAAAAACACAATACGAGTTGAAACAACAGTCACAGAGAGTTCACTCACTACGATAAGCGCTAACATTACGCTAAATGTTATCGAAAGGCCTGTGAATACGTAAAAACAGTTCAATAAAATGTAAAATGGTATAATGTTATTGGAGATGTATTATGTAAGTAGAAAAAATGATATGTATCATGATTCAGGAATGTTAGCGATTCATCGTGACCAGTCTGCCCGATTTTGCTCGGTTCGCACGATGGTACAATGCTTATTTCAGCTCTGTTTTTGTATAAATTCCAATTTACTCTTGTATCACATGGTTTATGTTTGTAATAAATACATATCTACTTACTTTCATTGGTTTCCCAGACTTATAATACCACAGAAAACGTGAGAGGCTCAGACCACCTACAGAGAACACGGTACCAGGTGTGATGAAGGTATACCTGTTTAGGCCACTTATGGACCCCGGTGAACAATTTCTTGGTGATTGACCATTGTTTCTGACCAAAAGCGAAAGTTTTAGCCAAAAAAATTTGGGTCGGTCGGGATTGCGGGGTTCCAGTGGTGAAAAAGTGGTCGGGATGGGGCGGGTTAATATACCTAAATTTTATATGCAAAGGTTTCATAATTTATGTTCTTTTAGTTTTTTCACATTTTAATGTCTTATATTTTATTGAACAATTTTTTATTTTTAGATTTTTAGTCACTAGCTAGTTATTTATTTTATAAGAGCTTTTCAGTTTTTTTTTTATGTCTGTTTATAAGAGCTTTTCAGTTTTTTTTATATCTCTTTCTATGAGCAAAATTTGTCTTGGAATTTCCCTTTAAATGATTATGTCCAAACAGCTACAGCCACTGGTACTGCATCTGCCCACCAATCAGCTACGGAGGTTTAGGCAAGGACTAAAGTATTGTTACAACTACTGCGGCATATATGATAAATGACTGTGTATACGGATTATCATGTATTGTATGCATATTGTATAGTGATAAATGCTATGTAATGTACTGTACTACAAAATAAAGGAATTGAACTAAATTGAATGGAACTACTACTACTTCTAATCTTTTTTTTTTTTTTTTACCTCCATCCATCTGTGAATTATATCGTGAAGATCAAAACCAACCTTCACTAGACAGTTCCTCAAGCCGATCAATAATTAGCGCGGCTCTAAATATGGCCTTGACCTTGATGTACTTTCACCAATTTTGAACACATAGGAGATTTTCATCCCTACTACACACCTATAAAATTTTGTGATGATATATTGAGCGGTTGCGAAATTGTGCTAACAGACACATGGACCAGGTAAATCCATTATCGGAGGATATATTCCCATCACACCACACTAGGATTATTATTCAGCCCCATGCAACTTGGCAAGTGACAGAGCAGTTTTAATCTATCCCAGAGAAAACATGAGCGTCTTTATATGTTGGAGAGACACATTACACACGTGTGTACAAATGTTTTTTACGCTCCTGACCGGGAATCGAACCCTAGACCTCTAGGCAGAAGTCAGGAGCGTAAAAAAACAATTGTACACACGCGTGTAATGTGTCTCTCCAACATTATATATATATATATATATATATATATATATATATATATATATATATATGTGTGTGTGTGTGTGTGTGTGTGTCCAACATATATATATAGGGGGAGGCGGTGGCTCAATCGCTAGAGGTGGCTTGCGGTCCTACCGGACCCAGGTTCAAAACTCCGCTGGGGCAGGGAGCAGTTTAAGGATTTGAATTTCACTACGGCAGACTTTACCGATCTACCAGAAGACCCGCCGACTTGTCGTAAAAATACCCCCGCTAATACCAATACACCAGTCCTGTATGAGACAGCCCTAGCATGTATTCAATATGGACGGTGGGTGTTAGCGCCGAAGTGGTGACATGTAGAGGTGTACGATATGTAGGAGAACTACTGGGCCTTGGGAGCAGGCTGAGAAATCTATGCCCAGAGTCGAGCACATGAAAAATATATATATATATATATATATTTATATATATATCATCCCCATCATCAGCCGTTTAGGTCCACTGCAGGACCGGCCTATCCCTACCGAAGCAGGGACGATACAGCCAATGAAACTCTACCCAGTGGCTTAGGCTGTCTGGTAGAGACTGTATATAGGGTGAGAAGTGCTTGGGAGTGTGACTGTAGTGGCTTTGGATGTGTGTGTATTCTGTGAACCAAGTGTAATCGGCACGCCTTAAGCCGACTGGGTGCAAGCATACTAGTATCCAACACTGGTTCAACCACAGCACCTCTTATGTCTGCCAAAGTTGTAAGTGGCTCGGTGAACGCTTCCCAAAGTTTCTACAACTCTGGCAGGAGGCAAACCCGCGTCCACCAGCGTGCGAAATGCACACTCTACCACTGTACCACAGAGTCTCTCTCTCTCTCTCTCTCTCTAGACAGATAGATATATATATGGATTGATAGATAGATGGATACATACATAGATGGTGATATACAGTAGTTAGAGAGAGAGAGAGAAAGAGAGAGAGACAGTCAGCACAATCAACTGTGTAATGGCCACAATCTCAAGAACCAAACATGAGTTCGGCTGCAAATGATATCAGGGGGTTTCCTACTGGATCATTGCCTATTAAACGTCCAAGCGAACTGCCTCCTGTGCTTATGGGCAGTGTGCCACTGAAAGTGTGTAAGCACTGTCTCGGCAGATCAGATATTGGGATATTAGACTGTAATCCATGAATATCTACTTGTATAATGAAAGAAACCTCAGAGAAGATTACGAATATTAAATTTAATGTCTAAATTAGAAGACATTAGTTGGAATATTGTAGGCTTGAGTGAGAACCACAGAAAAGAAGAAAATCTAATTCAGCTCAAAGAGAGCAATCACTTATATTACTACAGAAGAAGGCAAAATGAAAGAGTTAGTGGTGTATAACTTCTAATTAACAGAAATCTGGCAAAGAACATTTTCAAATTTAGCAGTCTATCTGACAGAGCAGCATTGGTTGTAATTAGACTGTGTAAAAAATATACCCTGAAATTATTACAGGTATATGCACTGACTTCTCAAAGCTCAGATGAAGAAATAAAAACATTCTTTGACAACATCTCCCTGATTATGGAATAAGAAAAGACAAGATATACTATGCTCATGGAAGACTTCAATTGAAAAGTTGGCAAGTCGAATAATGGAGGAGCCTGTATAGGAAAATCCAGAGTGAAAAAAGGAATGAGTGAAGTGAAATTGTGGTCTAATGGTGCTAAAATGTAAAACATGAGAATAATGAACACATTCTTTCACAAAAGAACAGGAAGAAAATGGACCCACAGAGGTGCAAATAGAAAAACAGAATGAAATCGACTTCATTACAGCAGATAAGAATAACATGACCGTCAGTGTCACGATCATCAACAAAGTAAATATGGGAAGTGACCATAAAACGGTGGTTGCACAGCAAGATTCAGTTTCAGAAATGAAAGATGATTAAAAAGATATATCCAATGAAAATAGGCGAAAACAATGCAGCCCTTCAGTTAGAAATAACAATAGATTTTAGGGTATAAGTTATGCTGAGTGTGACACTAATGAGTTGAATAACTGACTAACAAAAATGCTAAGAGAATCAGTGGAGGTAGTAGGGAAGATCATACAACCAGAGCCAACAAGTATTCCGAAAAGACCATCGAGCTGATGACAGGAAGAAAGAAGATGAAAGTAAAAAAGAAAGAAAAACGAAATGGAAAGAGCAGAATTAAATACACTTTTCAACAAAATATGAAAAAAAGTAAAAAGAAATAGGAACATGGATGAAATCAAAGAATCCATCTAACAAGGCGTTAGGCGACGGTGGCCGGCTCTTTGGGGGCCTTTGCCAGGCAACAAGTAATTGTCTATCAGCCAGATCCTTGTGAACACATCTAGGTCTTAGGATGGTCAGTATGTTCAGGTTTGTTCAAAACCGGTTAACTCTCATTGGTAGAAGTGCCTGCCACAAATAAACAAGACTGCCAGGGATGCTGAGGCCAATCTTTGCAGGGTTGTCACTCGAAAACTAGTGGTGAGAAGGGAAAAAATGGAAGGCACACTCCCGATAGGGAATAACCTAAAGATTACGCCTATAAAAGTCAGAGTTTTCTACGTCCATTAGTAATACTTCTACAGTTCAAAACGTGAAAAGTGCGAAAAAAGTGGTTTTTCGGCCATTGCAAGGCAACGAGTCGTTGGCAAGCAAGCAAAACCTAGAGGACACAACTAGGTCATAAGCTGGTCATTGTGTCCGTGTTTGATCGGGATCAGTTGATTCTGAAAGGTAGAAGTGTCTGCCACAATTAAACATGAAAGAATGAATACATGAATACAAGAGAGAAAGAGTGAAAGCAAACACAACTAACAACAACGGCAGCATGGAGCTGGCCAAAAAGGAAAACATCTGAAACAGGTCCGAAGTAAAATGGCTCTAGGGAAGCAACAAATTCTGAAAGATAAAAATTGTGCAGTCATTAAATTCAAAGATAGGATGGTGAAGAGTTGAAGAATTTTACAAAGAACTGTATGCATCACGGACAATTGTACCAGTAGCTAACTTTTCAGTTGACACAAGTGAAATACCTGAGGAAACACCAGACTAAGAAAACATTTCTCTTAAAAGTATGAAAAGAAGGAAAGCCGGAGGAGAAGGTGGAATAGTTGCAGGTTTATTGTCGGATGCCGGAATAGAAGCATAAAACGAGCTCGCCCACTTATTTGCTCAATGTATAAAAAGGAAGAAAATTTACAAAACATGGTGTAATGCAGATGTTATTTTGCTTTACCAAAGATGCAGCTCAAAAGATATTAGTAATTATCGACCCATTAGCTTAATACCTGTTATATACAAACTGTTCACTAAGGTCCTTACGAACAGAATAACAACAAATTTAGAAGAAAATCAACCTCATGAGCAGGCGGGAATCCGAAGTGGGTATTCCACTACTGATCACTTACACAATGAATTAGCTAATTTCAAAAACTACAGAATATAATAAACCACTGTGCTTAGGTTTTGTTGACTACGAAAATGCTTTCGACCCAGTGAAACAGAGGGCAGTGATAAATTCACTGTAGGAACAAGTGTAAAAGAACATTGTAAAACTGCTCGAAAACAATTATATAGAGGGAAATGCTAGAGTTAAATGACAAAATGACTCGGACAATAATAATATTGAGAGAGACGAGCATCAGAGTGATTTACAATCTCACCAAACTTATAAAAGTGTTTTCAGAGAGCTAGACTAGGAAAACGAAGAAGTAAACATAGATGGGGAAATCTAAAGCATTTAAGATTCGCAGATGATATTGTCCTAATCTCAGAGACCGCTAAGACATTGCAAGAAATGTTAAATGACCAAAACAGAAAAGTCTCGAAGTACGGCTGAAGATGAAAGGGAGTAAAAGTAATGCTTGATCCAGATCCAGTAAAGATTATCATCAGAATAAGTGAAGACATTCCTGCAGAAGCTGAAGAGTACAATTACTTGGGGCAAGTACTAAATCTAACGAAAGCCCATGGTAGCGAAGTAAAAAGACGTATTACAATTGGTTGAAAAGCTTTCGGTAAACATAGAGACCTCATGAAATGTAGCTTGCCAATATGTATTAAATGTAAAGTATATAATGAATATATAATCCCAGCTATGACAGACGCTTATGAGACGTGGAAACTGACATAATCGATGGAGACTTAACTAATCAGTTCTCTAAGAACAAGGGAACGGACAGTTTTATGAATATCTTTAAGAGATAGGAAATAATCAACTTGGATGAAAGAGTAGACTAAAGTCAAAGACATTATACAGCAGAAAATATAAAAGAACGGAAATAGAGGTGTGCAGGTCATGTAGCAAGGATAATGGATAACCGATGAAGGAAGAGGTTGGCTGATTGGGCTCCAAGATATTTTATGCATAGCAGAAAAAGGCCAGACAGGAGGTAGAGAGATAAAATAGAGAATTTGCCTGCATAATGTGGCAGCGATTGGCTTAGCCAAGGAAATTGTGGAAAAGGTTATGGAAGGCCTGTGTGGACTTGCAATGGCTGCTGCTGCTGCTGATGATGATGATGACGACTTGCTGTATAATTGCAACGACCCCTGCCACCCCGACCACTTTCGCCACCACCCTTTGGAAGGGCAGGGGGGGAGGGATATCCTCTTGGTGCTTCTTCTTCAGCCCTGAAAATTATAACTTTCCACACTCAACATTCGTAGCTGTCCATTACTTGGAAACAGAACTGTGCGTGCGTATACCTACAAAAATGACACTTTTGATTTTTGTACTTTTGGTAAAGGCAGCTGTGTGTTTGATGGCAAATTTGCTTTCTTTGCAAAGTGCTTAGTCTCTGCACTACCCCCAGTGATGGCGAGTCTCATGGTTGGTTTCTTATAGGGTGTAAATACGTAGCTTCTCTGATTATTCCCTGGACGCCAGGCTAAAATCTGCTCGTGCCTCATCTCAGTTTGAAAAAAAGAAACACTTCTAACCTTAATATCTCAGAAACTAAAGCACGTTAGGGAAATGAATTAATGACCACATTACTCACCAACTGTTCCTCTTGCGAATGAAAGTATCTGTAGGTTGTTGCGTTGATAAGTAGTGACGTGAGGAAGAGGACTCGTTTTCGCCGCGAGAACAGGATGTATTCATGTGTCTGACCATGGCCCTGACTATGACTCTGTTCTCAGTGTAATAGCGTCTCCATTACTAGATAAACTAGACACAGTGGTGTCCAAGGCACACCCTTTTGACATTATCACTAGTCCTTTCCTAGTATCCCAGGAAAGAGGCTTGGCAGGGGTGGATGAGGCAAAAGTCCACGTGAGGCGGGAATGAAATCGGACGAGAAAGGTATAAAAAGATCGTCCTACACCTAGCAAAGTCACAGAGACGACTGAGGTATGGTTGGACATGCTGGTGGGAGTCTTCCCCCAGCTTTTGGTTGCGAGATAAAGTGGCGGCCACTTCAAAACGTACCAGAAAAAAAGTGCAGTTCCTACAGACACCCAGTGCCATCGTGCCACCTATTTTTTTACAATTCCAACCAACACCTGGCAGTTAGGAGTTAAGTGGGTTAAGAAACTGAAAAGAAGATTGAAGTTTGCAACCTGCCACATATCGCATGTGCATGGCTCAGTTGACTTCATTTTTTGCATACAAACACAAAATCACATGGCCAGTATAACTATCAACTCAAAATTTCCTAATCTTCTTTCTTAGCTGTAAGTTTGACTTGGTGGCTTAGCTATTCCCTGCCCATCTCTACTAATAGCACCTCCATGCTCTTAATACCTCTTCATTACTTCCCTGCATTGCTGCAGAATAATACTGCACCGCTGTAACACTGTGCACCCTCGATGGAGCGCCTCTGGTGTCCAGACGCTTGCCAGGCCTATTCATAATTCCCTGCACCTTGCCCTGGGAAGCACCCTGTTTCAACCTTAGTAAGGCACTGTCTTTGACAAGGACGTGCGGGTTCCTTGAACAATGTGTGTATAATACTATACCATTAGGTCGGCCCCATAGAAGCGATTTTTGCCTGCAGTTGACAGGTCTTTTCAGTGAGACAGACTGGAGTTAAACAACAACAACAGCCACTACACTCTTTCTGTGTGGGAGAAGGACGCCTTTAAGCAGCGATATCAATACTGGTTGGCAGGTCTGCTATCCAGTTTCACATGTGTTCCTCAACTCCAAGTGAAAGTAGGAGTGTGTGCTACTGGAATAGTGTAACTTCAACCAGCGTCCACCAGGTTTGCGTTTCAGGTGAACCTGGAGCTACAGCTACTACTACACTCATATACACCTCTGTTCTAATCACTACAATCTTACATTGAGCGTGGCCCCCTGAAGGTCAGATATTTTGTCTGGGAAGATGTTTGGCATACGTGTGAAGTGTGAGCGTCGCCAGGTAGACAAGAACGCCACCCTCTCCTTCGAGTATAGTTTGTTCGTGTACACGCGCCACTCACCACCTGACCCAGCCTGCAGGAATAGTTACATCTCGTTAATATAGAACATACTAAAGGTGCAAAGGAGATTTCATTGTAACTCTTCCTTAGCGTTATATTTATTTATTTATTCAATAAGAACTTCACATTCTTTGGAGTTCTTATTGATATTGTTGATATTATTTTGTGTGATTGTGTGTGTGGGGGTGGGGGGATCTAGAAGGCTGGCATTCCAAGACCTTTGGAAACAGACATGAAAGTTTTAGCAATGATGTATGTTGGTTGGAGGCATCTTTTGGCATAGAAAAAAAAAATCCTAGCACTAGCACAGCAGTAGTGCCCTCAATGTTATTTCTTCAATTTTGCTCTCCTGCACTGCATAAACTACTGATTCAATTGCTTTGCACATGGTCCTGTATGTAGTCATCAACATATACTAATGCACTTGGGTACTGATTCTGACTCCAACAAATGATTTTTGAGATATTGAGGAAAATCAAAATGGTCGTCTCATGTCTTAAAGTGCTAAAATCAAGAGTATTTGGCCGATTTTGACCAAATTTGGTGGAAAAGTAGTGAATCATGAGTGAACTTGATTTACATAGTATAAACGACCTTGACCTGACCTCAAGGTCACAGATCAGAATCCGAATTTTTTTTTTGGTCATACTAAAAGTCCCTCAATATTAGGTCTACAATGATAAAAATATTTTCATTTGGAATGTGGAGTTCTTCGAGTATTGCTCTATGAATTTCATAATTCTAGCTTATTACCATAACTACTTCTACTACTACCACTACTACTAGTACTACTACTACTACTACTGTTACTGCTACTACTACTGCTACTGCTACTGCTACTACTACTGCTACTGCTACTACTACTGTTATGATTATTATTGTTATTATTATTATTATTACTATTATTATTATTATTATTATTAAGAACTTCACATTCTAGTCAGTTCTTAATATTGTGTATTTTTTTGGTGGTGGGGGGGGGGAGAAGGGAGATCTTGAAGGCTGGCATTCCAAGACCGTTCCAGATAGAGACCTGGTAGCGGATTCTGAAAGGTGTCTGGGTTACGAGAAAATCTGCGAGAACTTTTACGATGTGCATACGAGGTGTTGACAAGTGGTATTCTGGAGTGTTGTACGACAGTCTTAAGACCAACACCAGGTTGCGCCTGTGCAAGTGTTGGTCTATCAAGGAGCAGAAAATTTCTCTATTTAAACCTGAGTAACCAATCACAGTACACCAGAGTATGACGTCATAGTGGTAGCAGACGATGTTTCCACACCGCCAGTCATAATTTCCAAGACAGTATTGAAGCAGTGGAAGACCACCAAAATATTATGTACAGAAGGGCAGAGAACTTCTCAGAGGAAGAAATAAGTGCGCTGATTCATAATTTTTTCGACATTGTGTCATGTAGGCTATCACCATATTTTAGATGAGTTTCTTCTTAACACTGGTTTGTTTAATCGAATTTTTGTGAACATTATATCAATAGGTTATAATTTGTTTGTAGTAAAGGCAATATTGGCCGACAATTCTAGTTTTACACATGTCGAAGTAGTACTTGCTCCGTTATAGTATTCTGGCATCGTCTACGACGATCTCTGCCACTTGTACTTATTATTTTTTTGAAAAATCGCAACAGTTGTATGCAATTAAGGATTAATTATTGCATGATTTAATTCTGAGGATTTGGGGGATGTTTGAGCTACAACATTTGTAAAAATAGGAGAGTTATGAGGCTTACGATGTACTTAGGGCTGCCCCTCACATGGCGCAACTATACGAGGAGAATTGACATGGCCGCATAGGGTTTGCGCTCGTTTTCTAGGGCTCCAGAATATGCACTTAGTGAAAAGTAGCTCTTACGCCCAAAGATGGTGGATTTGCGAGAATTTCTGAGCTTTCAGAATCCGCAGCCTGAAATTCTCACTAGTGGTGTATCTTACTTCCAGGCTCCTTTTGGTACATTTCCTTTCCTGGCAGTAGCGCCCTCTATGCATTGTTTTTATTTTTGCTCTTCTCAACAGCAAAAACTACTGAATTGATTGTTTTGCCTATATTCCAGTATGAAATCGTCAACATACACTAGTGCACCTGGGTATTGATACTGATATCCAACAAATACTTTTTAAAGATACTCAGGAAAATCAAAATGGCCACCTCTTGCCTGAAAGTGCTAAATCGGAAACTATTCGGCCGATTTTGACCAAACTCGATGGAAATGTAGGGGATCATGAGTGAACATGATCTGTATAGTATGAATGACCTTGACCTTGATCTCAAGGTCACAGGTCAAGTCTGTAAAAATTTCTGAGTCATACCAAAAGTCCCATAGTATTAGGTCTGCAGTGATAACAAAATTATTTTCATCTGGAATATAGAGTTCTTTAAAAATTGCATCAGCAGTTTTAGAATTTTAGTTATCATCACCATCACCATCATCATCATCATCATCACCATTATTATTATTATTATTATTACGATTATTATTATGATGATGATGATTATTATTATGTGGTCCGTGGGGGAGCCCAATGTGGTCGGTGGGGGTGCCCATCATCCACCCATTCAGTGTTGTAGTATCCTGTTTTAGGTAACTCTGCACTGAGTAACAAACCAAATGATTTCCTGTAAACCAGGAAATCATTTAATAGGCTGGATGGTAACCTTATAACCAGTCAACACGTGTTCCCTATGTGTCAGCAAAAGGGTTGGCGGAAGGTTAGTGCCCCTCCTTGGAGAACAGCTAACTACAAATACAGACAAGATGGCTCGGATGAGGACAGACTAACAGGTGACGACCAAGCACCGGACAAAGGACAGGGTACGGATTGCAGCATGGAATGGAAGGGGTACAAATGATGAGATGAAAGAGAGAGATTGTCCAGGTGTCTGAGGGTGCAAAAGTGGACGTATGTGGACTAACTGAGACTATATGATAAGAGTGAGAGTGTGGATGTGATATATGCGTAGATGAGAATGAGAGGACAAATGAGAATTTATGTATTGTTGTGTGCAAGAGATGGAAGGAGAATGTAAAAGAGTATGGATCAGTTGGTTAAAAAAATTGAAGGTGGAAATACAAACGTGAGCGATTTTGTGTCTGTATGCGCCAATGCAAGATCGTGCAAGCAGAGTGAAAGAAGAGTTCTGGATAAATGTGGAAGTGTCCATGGAAAAGAAGTCTGAGAGGAATAAGAGAGTTTTTGATTGGATATACGAATGGAAAAGTTGGGAATGTGAAGGTGATAGGAGAAGTTGGTGAGTGGGGTGTTCCTGCAGAAGTGGATGAGAATTGCAGTGCCCTAGTGGACATTTGAGCAGGGATTGGGCTGGTGACAGCCGACACCCTCTATAGGCACAAAATGATCCCCAGATATCCGTGACGAGTGATAAGGGTAGGTGGTGAACTGTATGAACGGAAGGCAATGAATGATTTTGTGTAGATGATAGAATGAGAAGGTATGTAATGAAGGAAAGAGCATACAGAGGTGGCAAGAGTTGACATTACGACCACCAGCTGGTGGTGGAGAAAGTAAATGTTCAAGTGCAATGGAAGGATAGAAGAAGGGAAGGACAGGAGAAAGTAGTCCCTACAAGAGGGGTAGAAAGGTTGCAAGAGGATGAAAAAAGGCAGAAAATAAGGGAGAAGTGGAGGAGCGATTGGGTAAATATGTTATGCAGCAGATTGGGGAGATGGAAGAGGTGTGTAAGATATTCACAGAAGAAATCTTTTCAACGTGTGAGGGTGAGTGAGGGGTGAAGAAAAGACGAGAAGGGATGCAAGTAACTTCATGGTGGAATGAGTAGGTAAGGCAACCTGTGGTGCAAGAGAAGAAAGCATATAGTGAGTGGACGGGAAACAGAGGCAAAGAGGAAGTTGAGAGACGGAAATGAGAGTTATATCAAGAGAGAAGAAAGGGATGAAGAGATCAGTAAGAGAGAATAAGAAGTGGGTGGATGAGGAATTTGGATAGAATTTGAGTTAAAAATGAAAGTAATGTAAGAAAATGTTCTAGAAGTAGGTAACGAGAGTTAGACAAAGTGATAATGAAGTTACTAGGGAAGTGAAAGATAAAAATGATAGACTGATAGTGGAGAAGGGAGAAAAGGTGAGCAGATGGAGAGAACACTTCAAGGGACTGTTAAACATAGAAAATGAAAGTAATGCAATTATAAATGGCTGGGAGTGGGAGTGGGGTGAGAAGGAAGGAAGAGATCAGTTGGATGGAAGTAGGGAAAGCAATGAAGAGAGTCAAATTTACGACAATCCCAGGAATTGATGGAGAGTGTAGTGAAATGACGAAGCATGGAGGAGAGATAGTAGTAGAATGGATATGGAAGTGGGCATGTTGGCCTGGTAGGAAGGTAAAGTCCCGTGGGATTCGAAGTCGGATAAAAATTTTCCCCCGTACAAAGGGAAATGGAAAAAAGAAGTGTGTGGTAATGAACACAGCATTTTCTTCTTAGTGGAATAGGCAAAGTATATGCCAGGACATTTATTGACAGAGGTATGGAAATGACAGAGGAAGTAGTTGGAGAAGAATAGTGAGGTTTTAGAAACGGAAGAGGGTGTTTAGGTCAGATATTCGTTATTAGGTCTTTAGTGGAAAAGCTTCTAGAGAGGAGAAAGAAGTTGTATGTGGACTTGGTTAATTTGGAGAAAGCATATGGCTGACAAGGAATGTGGAAAATATAAAGTATATTTGGAGAAAATAGGAAGTTGTTGAATGCCGTGAAGAGTATGAATGAGGGTGCTAATGCTGCAGTAAGAGTGGATAGTGAACTGAGTGTAATGCCACAGATTTAGTATTCATGTATATGTTTAGAGGTACTGTAATTTCTAAGTTAGATAGGGTGTAATCTGAATACTAGTCTATAAGTTCCTGTCCTAAGTAGTAGTTCATGTGTTATTGATCGATGTAGGGATAACTTTATTTTTATATGTATACATCTCTGTATCTATGCATAGGTAGTATAACTGTGAGTGTTGAGCTATGGGAGTTCATCCATCTGGTAGAGTAATGAATAACAGATCCGTGCAACCTTCCCCTTGTTTGTGCGTCGTTGCCGGGCGCCAAGTTTAAACCTTAAACAATAATAATGGGTATGCAATTCTTTCCGTATCATTGTTGTGAAATGCTTACTAATGAAGCTGCTAGAACCCAAATATGTAAGATTAATAATCAAAAAAGGCCAAAATAATGTAGTTTGTGAGGATCAAATAGTCCCACTTGCCTTAGCCGTCACTAGATGGCATAGGCTACCCCAAACTCAATGCGGGATGGCAGTAAATTCAGTATTTAAATGTAGTAAGGATTGAATCCCAAATTTTCCCCAATTCAGTCAAAAGTCCTAACGTCATCTGTACACTACTATATAAATAGTGAAGAGAATTAAAACCCACCATATCGCAAAAACAGTCTCATTTGATCTAGGAGTAGCGTCCGTCCCTGCCCGACAATGCCACATTCGCTACTCAGACATGGTGGATAACAGACGTTGATTCAGGTGAGCTGTACACATTCCTCCTTTCTCCCCCCTTGCTTGTTTAATCCTTACTTGTCGTGAACCATATGAAGTAATGTTGTTAAAAGTGCAACGTAGAGATTCGCTACTCAGACATGGTGGAAACAGACGTTGATTCAGTTCAGAGACACCGTGACGTCGGGGGTGTGCACGAGGCCATCATGTGATATTGCCCATAGATTTGTCGTACACACACACGCTACCCATGAATAGTTTATAATATACTGAATGTAATAGAAATTGTATTATGAATCAATCAGGTGAACCTTTTTTTATAGTAGATAAGGTACAGAAGTTTGAAAGTTAATGTGATCATGTAACGGAAAGGCGAATTCAAACTCATCAACCGTTTTCTTTCTCTTATATTAATATGTTAGGATTATTGGGAGCATTTAAGGGAACTTAGTGGTTGTGAGAAAAATGTGATTTTTGAGTGGTTCCTCGAGGCTAAACAGGCCCGAGTGATTATGAATTATTGGTGATTATGCATTAATGATGATTATGAATTATTAATGATTATGAATTAATAGTGATTGTGAATTATTAGTGAATTGTATGATGAGTTTATACTGCCCAGACGAAATAGAACACGAGTGATTATTTTTGGTTCGAGGCTATGCCAGCCCGAAAAGACAATTCATGCCAATAAATGTCCCAGTCTTGAGGCTATTGACGAGCCCAAGAATAACCGATAATAAAGAGTGTGGTATGATGACCTCAGAAATCACTATTGATTATTCAAATTGTTTCGCTTGGTAACAGTATTGTATAACTTTTGCCCAAACTATGGCTTAATTTACAACCCTTTTACATATGATTAAAGGTCATGTAATTCAAAAATGTCTGTTGATTAACAAGTATAGAATTATTAAAGTAGAGTAAAGTGTATATAATTTTGATACCCAACCAAGGGAATTATATCCTCTCACGCATAACTCACTCCCCTTCCAGTTCAAGATTCCTCCGCTTTGGGAACGACTAACACACGTGGTACTGACTTATTCTCGACTCGGCCAAAACTACAAACGCTACCAAAACTATCTGTTAAACAATTAACCTTTATCATTCAAAGTCGAAGTGCTACCCCCCTTTGTCTTCACTGATGTGAATATTTTATCAGTCATTGAGGGGAGACTAAGTTGAGTACCATTTGTACTATCAACGAGTAAGTTAAACAGAACCAACAACGGTGGGAAATCCAATTTCCAGGCATTACACTGGTAACGCCGGTAAGACTAAATATCTGGCGTTACACAGGCTTTACACTGATGAACAATAACGGGGGAACAAACATTTTTCCCGGCGTTACATGAGTGAAGTATTCTGTCTGAATGTTAGATTGAAACAGAAATGCGTCATGTCTCCATGATTGTTCAGTCTTTGTATGGATGGTGCTATAAAAGAGATACAAGGTATAGCAGTGGATGTTGGAGCGGCCTTAATGAGAGAGGCCAGCAGTTGGAAACCTCCTGTTTTGTTATTTACGGATGATAGTGTATTGATAAGTGAAGACAAAGGGGAACAGTGAAAAGCTTGGAAAATGAGTCTGGGAGAGTATGTCAGACACGGGATCTACATGTGAATGTAAGGAAGAGTAAAATTATGGTCTTGGAGAGAAATGAAGTCACTGAATGTACCGTGAGGTTTGATGATAAGGAAATTGAAAATGTGAGTGCATTTAAGTACTTAAGTAGTGTGATGATAAAGGATACAAGTTTGGATGATGAAGTGCTTGAAAGGGTAGAAGAAGGAAGAATTGTTGCTGGTTGTATGAGAGCAGTGACAAGAGACAGAGATGAGCATGAATGTAAAAAGGCCTTTGCAGAATAGTATTGTGATACCAACTCTACCGTATGGATGTGAATCATGGCCTTTGTTGGAAGGATATAAGTCGAGAGTGAGAGCAGTGGAAATGAGTTATTTGAGAGGAACCTGTGAAGTTACATGGAGAGACAAACTGACGAATGATTTAGTGAAGGAGCGTTGTCGTGTGCATGTGATAGCATTAGGAGAAATACACTAAGGTGGTTTGATCATGTGGAGAGGATGGAGAGCGTGAAACTAACTAGGAGAGTTTATATGAGTGAGGTGGAGTTTTTGAGAGGGAGGGAAAGGCCGAGGATGAGTGGAGCGGTATATGAGAGAGGAGGGTGTGAGCTGGGAAGAAGGCAATGAAGTGGCGGGGGACAGGGCAACATGGAGGTAATTTGTTTGTGGCCGCCCCTTAAGGGATTATTCCTTGAACACATATGTGCAAAAATTGTCACACTAATGCATGTATTGGGTGTGAGAAACCCATTTTTTCGGAAAATAAAACCAAACTTAAAATCAAAATATAATATAACTAAATATATATATACAAATATAAGCCTAGTTCGTTGCTTTTCCACATAAAATGATTGATTTAAAAGCAAACTTAAGAGTGAAGGGGAAACTTAGAAAAAAAAACACCAAAAATGGAGAAAATGTGTAATGCAACATTTAAAAAATCTGAGGTAGGCTTATCAGTGCAGCTGCGGACTTCTCCACTTGCCCACAAACTCCTGGGTTATGGGCGCTGCAGCTCATGGCGCCAAAACTTCTAATGACTCACACTGGGCTGTTGTGGAGGTCGACAAAAAAGGGACCTTTTTTTATAGTAATAAAATGACGTACGAAAAATAGCGATTTTTCATGCAATCATTTACCCCTGAAATTGAACAATACATGGTATTTGGACCTCCCTGGAGCTAATCCCATGGATTTAGAACCTGCACACTCCCCGATTTTTTTTTTTTTTTGGGGGGGTAACTAAAGTAAAACATACGTTTACCCGTAAATGGACATTGCATGAGGTGTGTACAATGTCATTATACTACTGATACCTCCTGATTGCTAAAAACATTGATTTTTAACCCTAAATTGGTGTTATTTGTCACTTCTGCTATATTTTGGGCGTGAGGGAATTAATTGCTAAGAATTCAATGACACGTGACTTGACTGGGGTAGACGTGCGCCTTTGTTTAGGCATGTGGGGACGCTCGTCACTGTCAGTGGAATTTTCCTCACTAGATAAGGGTGCGTAGTTTTTATCAGAGTCACTATCATCAATCCCTACATGTTCAACACTGTCACTTTTTTCATCTCATTAGCCTCCTGTTCGTGATCACTTTTACCACCACCAACTAGTTCTTCGTCACTTACAAAATGGTGGGCCATTTTTAAGATTTGTGCACTATATTGTCCCTATTATAACAAATATTCACTTTCTACAAGGAAAAACACCTCACAAAATAAACTATTACTACTTATGGTGCGTGTGACAAACCCGTTGTCAAAGATGTACGGCAGTGCATACATCGGGTGTGAGATGCTCAGACCTGTCACTGAAAATTTACTATGGAGAGAGCAGACTCACAGTACCTTTCCCTGTTAGAGCAACTCGTGGAATGAGGGTATATGGGGCATGCAGCGGCCTGGGACAGTGACCCACACATAGATTAAGTAAACACAAGATTGCATCGGGTGTGACCCACCCACATATGCACTCTAGGGTTAAGGGGTCTGGCAATTGATAGGTATATTATTATTATTATCATTATCATTATTATTATTATTATTATTATTATTATAGATGCTGTTGTTGTTAATATTGGTTTGCAACTGATTCCAGGCAAAAGCTTTGAAAAGCCCATTCCCTGTGATCCAGCAGTCTTAGTATGCACCGCACATCTTGTTGAGTCATATAATAACACTGTTTTGTGTGTTAACTACATCGCTTTGATATTAGCATAGTTTGCATCACTGAAATACAAAAAAGTCTGAGGTGAAATGTGCAAAATAAATCGCTAAATAACAGGAGTTACGAAACTCGACGGTACTTAAAGTACCAGACAACCATCACAGTTACCTCCTTCATAATTCCTTTTTGCTGGATTTAGACTAGTTTTTAAATACTTTGGAAGGGGCTCTCGTAATGTTTTTCATCTTTTTTTTTCTACTTCGAGAAGTCACTCCTTAACAGAATAAGATAATCAAAGCTTGTATTCCTAGCTGTTGAGGAAGACCCTAACATTATTTTCGTAAGAGACAAATTTTGTTTGCTAAACCTTACTGTCGTCTTCTGTGTTACATACATCCTTTCAGTTTCTCCATACTGTGCATGAACGATATACAAAAGGATACAAACGACGTACAGAAGAATATTAACCACTAATATTCAAAGCAAACTGCTAAGGAAGAGTTCTTAGGGAGCTTCATTGGCGGACGAGAATATGGACCGAAGAGATAGAAGAAACTAGGTCACTGAGTGTAATGGTCTGAAAGATGCATTGCATAACTTGACGTCTGATCACACTGCTACTAGGCTATAGCTTTTAAAGTTTTATCTTTTCTTATTTTCATCTTTATCATAAAGACAGTTGATCAAGTGCTTATTTAAATCCTCCACTTTGAAAAGAATTACTGAGTTGTGAAAACTAGTCTGAAAATAGAGTGACCTGCTACAAGACTTACTACTACTACTACTACTATTATAAAATAAAAATAATCGCACAGGAAGGATTAACCCTGAAAGTGATCCCTCAATTATCCGTTTGTTCATAATCTGGACGTGTTCAGTATCCAGACACTGGACCTAGGCTCCATCAAGCCATTATCCAGATTTACTTGCTATTATCTGGATGTAAAATTGCCCGAGAACTTCGGCCTGCCAGCCGATATGTCCAAACATTCGGTATCGTGGCCGCTGGGCTTCAGCCCTGTACTGAATGGTCATAGTTGCATGCTTGTCCAATCACTCCCAGTGAACCTCCAACACCTAAGCAATACGACTGTAACCTGCAAGCGGTGTCGAAATATCCGTACACATCCCAGCCCAATATCCAGTATCGTGGGGTCCTTCTGGCTAACTCTTTCCCAACTGCCACTGGGATTGTAACACAGACCACAAAAAAATCCTAAACAACCCAAAATTGGTCAAAGATTCAGCAGATATGAAACGATCTATAGTGATCATTGGTATACAGTAGAGGACGAAGAAATAAAAAAAAACACATTTTCGAGAAACAAAAAGATGGCAAATATAACGTGCATATTGAATGAAGTATCAGAGGAAATCTGTAATAATGACATAGAGGAGCACAAAAGACTAGGGAAATATGAGAGAAATAAGTCAAGGCAACTGAAAGTAATCTTCCAGAGTGTGAACACTGCGGAGGCAGTATTAAAAAAGGCAAACTCATGGAAAAAGAGGAATTAAAAAAAGGATGGATAAAAAGATGACTAATTCAAAAGGAATTATGAATACTAAACATGAAAAGGGAGGAAGTAAAAACAAAGAACAAGGAAAGATCAGAGGAATAGTACCATTTTTTACAAAGTAATTGGATAGCAGGTACGAAAGTGTTACATAACCAGCAGGGAACAAAAAGGAGGAAGATAGGAGACTCAAGTTATGGCAAGTATGTAAACATGATGGTTAGGCTGATGTATTCAAATGTAGATGGAATGGCGTCTAAATTATTAGAGATAAAAGACTGCATCAATGAAAAGGAGCCAAACTAGAGATAAAAAAACTACATCATAGTAAAGGAACCACACATTGCCTAACTGAAACAAAATGAACCCCAAAGATATCCAATGATACCCTAAACTTAGAGGAATACAGTATTTGGAGAAGAAACATAAATTTAAGAAAGGGAGGAGGAATTATACTTTAAAGAAAGAAAAATGTACAAGTCAATGAAATAAAACTAAATATACCCTCACAAGTAGAACTGATTACATTGGAAGTTAACACGTCTATATGGATATTAATTGTGGCAAATTTAAATGGTACATGTCACCCAAAATAAACACTTGGGGAACAGGTGAATATGAAGACCAGACAGAAAGGTCAATTCAGAGTTTAAGAACAATATTGCATAGAATGGAAGAGAAATCTGAAATTATTATATTAACTGGAGACTTCAATTTAAAAAGGCCTATAAATTGGAATGCTCTAGATGTAAAAAGCCATGAAAGCTGTTGCGATCAAAAGCTCTTAGGTCTTGTGCTAACACAGCATGTAAAGGAAAACACCAGAAAAAGAGGACTTGATGATCCATCAGTACTAGACCTTATATTTACCAGGCAAGAGAATGAAAGTGACAATATAATGTACCAACCCCCATTCAACAAAAGCGGCCATGCTGCTTTAAACTTTACCTTCAGAATTGCATATGACATTACCAGCAACGAGAGTTACAAAAAGAACCTAAATTACAAGAAGGGCAACTATCATGACCTGAAAATGTACTTCTTAGAAACAGATTGGGAAAAAGAACATAGAGGACAAGATTAAAATATTGTGTATAGAAAATTCTGTAATCTTTATGAAATAGTAGTCCAAAATTACATCCTACAGCACAAAGCAACAGAATTGAAAATAAAGAAACAGTTTAATACAGAATGTAAAAAATCAAAAGAAAAAAGAGACTTGCTTTGAAATAGATACAGTAGACACAATAGTGAGGTCATATAACAACTATAAACAGGCAAGAAAAAGTTACACAAAGACAAGGAGGGAGGCTGAGAGACAGTTTGAGGAGGATATTATAAATAAAAGTAGTGATCACCCCAAACTTATTTACAGCTATATCCGAAGAAAAACCAAAGTTAAAGATAAAATACAGTCCATTACAGATAAGGGGATCATCTATACACAAGAGAAAGATATTTGTGAAGCACTAACTGAAAACTTCCAATCAGTTTTTACAAAAGAAATAATTTGAGAGAGATGATATGGAACATGCATGACCACATGTATTACCAGATATACAAATATCAGAAAAAAAAATACAGGAAGAGTTACGTAAAGTAGAGAAAGGAAAAGCAAATGGTCCTGAAGGAATTTCAGGATGGGTGCTACATGAATATGCAGAAGAATTAAGCAAATCATTGTATTAAATATTTATGGAATCCTTTGGTCAAGGTAATCTACCTGATATTTGGAAGAAAGCAAACATTGTTTCCCTATTCAAGAAAGGAAATAGACAAAAAATAATCCATTCAACTACCGACCAGTATCACTGATCAGTGTTGTAAGATACTAGAAAAGATGATAAGGAAAGTTTGGGTAAAACATCTAGAAGAACACAATATGATTACAGAGAGGCAGTTCGGTTTTAGAAAGGGAAAATCAGGTGTTACTAATCTGTTAAGCTACTATGACAGAGTTACAGAAACATTACAGAAAAGAGAAGAATGGGTGGACAATATCTGTTTAGAGTTTAAGAAAGCATTTGACAGAGTACCACACCAAACACTATTATGGAAACTGTACCATCAAGGGGGTATCCAAGGCAATCTGTACTGTTGTATGCAGGATTATCTTATAAAAAGGGGAATGAGAACACTATTAAGGGGAAATTACTCATCATGGAGGGAAGTGACCAGTGGAGTGCCACACAGCTCAGTGCTGGCACCAAATATGCTTTAAGTGTATATAAATAACATAGTAACATTGGAAATGGAAGGTATCTAAATCTAATTGCGAATGATGCAAAAATTCAAAGCAAAATTACTTACATAGATTCCTGCAAAGAGCTACAAGACGAATTAAACAAGCTTCATGAATGGAGCAATAAATGGCAAAGGGAATTCAATGTGGACAAGTGTCACATAATTAAATTTGGCAAAAGTGAGAAAAGACCAGACTGGGATTATAAGTTACGATGATCAACCCTACACATATCAAAAACAGAGAAGGACCTAGGAGTAATTATCAGTTATAGACTATCTCCAGACGACCATATCAGTGAGAAGGTACGTAGCATGTACAGTATACATCGCGTGCTAATATGAGAATAGCATTCACATATATAAATGAAGAAATGTTGAGAAAGATAACATCATCCATCAGACCAACCCTGGAATATGCATCAGTAGCATGGAATCCTCATGTAAAAAAAAAAAACACACATAGATAAGATTGAAAAAGTATAAAATGGCAGCTGCAAGATGGATACCAAGCTTAAGGGATCTAGGCTACGAAGAAAGATCAGAAAAATTGAATCTACCAACACTACAGGAGGGAGGGAAAAGAGGAGACATGATTATGCTATATAAATGCATCTCAGGGGAAGAGAAAATGGACTAAATGAATATATGATCTATGGGGAAGCATCAGCAAGAGGACACTGCAAAAAACTCCATAAAAAGAGAGACGATAAAGACTTAAGGAAATTCAGAGTCCCAAATAGGGCAATCGATCAGTGATATGCACTACCGAATAAAGTAGTGTGTGCCAAAACTATTCACAGATTTAAGGATATGTATGATACAAATGGTTTAATACATAGGACAGTATGAGCTTGACTCATTCCTGTAAAACAGGAGTGGGGAACTTCGAGCCTCTGGGCCGTATAAGGCCAGCAAGACTATTTGATCAGGCCTGCGAGGCAATTCATAAATGCAATTTCATAAACTCATGAACGAATATATATATATACATATATATATATATATATATATATATATATATATATATATATATACATATATATATATATATATATATATATATATATATATATATTGTACTGGGCTACAGTTGCTTATTCTGTAAGTTGATAATTTTGTATGGCCCGCGAATGATGTTAAAAATATCCTAATGACCCTTAGCCCGCGGCGTCCCGTCGACGTGAATTAACGTCCACACGTTTTGTCACTGCAAATCTCGTTGACGTTCATAAACGCGAATCAATTGCAAGGTCCCTAATTTGCACAATTTTTAATTTTCGCGAGTGATTTTTGGTACGTATACACGGGACACCTTCTTCTACAAGATGTTAGGCAGGGACAATGCCTTACCCAGCATGACCTGCCCCCCCCCCTGCATGCCATTGTTTCACCAATTCACCTGTTACCAGTGACCTGGCCAGTAAAGCTATGTCATGCCACGGTACGAAATTCGGGGCCAGACTGATTCCCCAGTCGATGACAATGTGGAGGACAAACTTTACATAGTATTAGATAGAAACAGTCAGAAATGATGATCAGGTAATGTCGCCAAAAAAGGTCAGGTATGTTGATGTGTTTGGTGAGTGAAACAATGCTTATATTGCCTATATTACTGTGTGAAAACCAATATATTCTCATAGTACATATAAATTCGTACCAAATAAATAAATAAACACCGTTTATGAGTGGTGTGGAATGGTTACACCCCCATAGAACTCGTTTTCTTTGGACCCAGCCTGATAGAAAACACAGTAAGGTGAGGAGGTACCCCTACCTGTATCAAGTATTTTAAACCTCAGGTGAGCGATTTCTCTTGATTTTTCTATGTTTCTCGCCAAAAGCGGAGGTTTGGGCCAAATAAAAAATTTTTCCAAAAATGGTCGGGATTGGGGGGAGTCAGTGGTGGAAAAGTGGTCGGGATGGGGCAGGTTAATAGGAGATAGGCTTCCCAGTCCTGCTGTAAAGATACAGTTAGGTAAGAACAGTTAGGTAAGAACACACACACACACACACACACACAGATTCCATCCCATTATATGATTACAGTATCAGTACAATATTTTCTGTACCAGTGCATATGATAGTACTGTACTGTGTGCAGTACAGTATGGTATGTGTGTTTGTACAGTACAATACTGTACAATACACTTCTATTCGGTATGGGTATTCGTTTCAATACCACAATCAGCCACCTTTGTCAAGCAGCCCTGATAGGATAGGTTAGGTGTGGTAAGGATGGGTAAAGATAACCCAATTAATTTTGCCTGCAAAACACGTTAAGCATATCTTCCAAAAAATTCTATGGTTATTTTTGAATGGAGGAGGCAAAAGTTGTAACTGGCTGAGGGGTACCAGTGGCCAGCACGCGTGTAACACAGACCACAAGCTGTGCATGAATGTTCGGTAAAACATCCGTCTGCCTCTACATCGAATGGCGGGTGTTCCCCGGCATCCAGGATTAGTGCAGAAACTCCCCATCTCGTGTGCCTGTCCACTTCTCTACTGAATGGTCTGAGTTGCCTGGCAGGCTGCATTAGACATACACTGCCTGAGGCAGTGATCTACTGGTCATCCACTGTTGCCATCATGTACTAACCCTTGCCTGGGCAAACGGAAGTGACCCTTATATGGAGATGACAGTTTGCTGCATGTTACTTCCTCTGTCCTGTAAAGCAACCATTTGGTGCGATATGGCAGCACTGTACTGCTTGCTGGCTAACAGAAGCCTGCGCCTCACTTCCTACCTTTCTGCCCATCATGCGTGGTAGCACTTGCAACGATGGCTGAGATTGCAGTTTCATTTGTTGTGGTTCCCTGTCTTCTTCAGGTTGTGGCCCTGCTCTGCTGTATTCTCGTGTGTGTGGTGATGGCCCCACCACTAGGTAAGAAGCAGAAGAGGAAGGTTCTGAGTCTGGAGAAGAAACATGAGATATTGGGCAAGGTTGACACAGGCTGCACCACAGCATGCATTCTTTGCAAACATGATCTAGCCTGCTCAACATTTTTTTATATCAAAAAGTCATGCGACAAGCTTACGCAGTACAGACAGGACTTTGCCAAAAGCACGCATCGTGGGAACGGGAAGGTAATGGCCCCAGGCCCAGCATGCAATTATCAACCAGTCGACATTGATGTGGTTTCATCAGCAACATGGTGCCAGTGCTGGTGCATGGGACCAAGATGAAGGCTGCTTCTGAGAAGTTTACACGCCTGCACAACATGCAGGACTTCAAGGCATCCGAGGGATGGCTCTTTCACTTCAAGCTTCGTCATGGACTTACTGGCCATAAGGCACATGGTGAGGCCTTGGATGTGGCAGTGGAGGAAGTAGATCCATTTCACCAGAAAGTGCAGCACATGATCATGGACGAGGGCCTTGCCCTTTGTGAAGTCTATAACGCTTATGAAACTGGTCTGCTTTACCACACATTGCCCACCAACAGCCCGACTGAGGAAAGGGAGAGGTCTGTGCCTGGTCGGAAGTTGTCCAAACAACGTGTCTCTGTTTTGTGCTGCGCCAGTGGTAACTGGATGCACCGCCTCAAACCTGTTGTTGTTGGTTGTGCATTACAATCACGTTTCTATAGGTTGGTGGATAGCCTGCCTGTTGTGTGGTACCAGTCTGTGAAGGCCTGGTTTACTGATAAGATCTTCAGAGATTGGTTCCACAGACATTTCGACTAGGAGGTTATCTGTTATCAAACAAATGTCCTTGGAATTGCTCGCGACCAGGTGAAGGCACTCCTGCTCCTGGACAATGCCCCCATGCATCCGTCTGAGAAGGATTTGGTTGCTTTGTAGGGTGGATTAGGTGCATGTTTCTGCCACCTAATACGACAGCTCTGATTCAACCAATGGACCAGGGTGTTATTGTGGCTGCAAAGAAACTGCACCGAAGGAGGATCCTCAATGAGATGATGGTGGTGCTGCAGGACGAAGACGGTGATGATAGTGCTGGAGGACGAGGACGGTGCTGGTGGTGCTGGAGGATGAGGACGGTGATGGTGGTGCTGGAGGAAGAGGACGGTGATGGTGGTGCTGGAGGATGAGGACGAGGTTGAGGACACACATGGGACAGACCTTGCAGAATTTTCAGCGTTATGACCTGACCTCTGCAGTGTTCAATTGGGCAAATGTGTGGAAGGAAATCTCTGTCAAAACCCTCAAAAGCAGTTGGTCTCATCTCCTGCAGGGAATCAATGCCAAGCATGACTTTGAGGAGTTTGCCTTAGAACAGTACGAAAGCAGGTCGATATTGATGATGCGGGAGTGGCTGTATGATGATGGCAGCAATCCTGGTTATCAGACCATGTCTGATGAGGAGATCGCTGCTGCTGCCTCTGTGAGCATCACCGATGAGGATGAGGACGCTGACTTGCAGCCCTCCGGAACTCCCTTAATCCCTCTTCTTAGTGTCCTCCGTGGTTAAGTGGACGGGGTGCTGGAGTATGCCCAGCAACCACACTGTGACTTGGAGTTGGTGCCTCCCTTCCTGGCGATGGAGCTGTGAGGAGTCCGAGACACTATCATCCTGTCATCCTCTGGCAGAATCGCCGGTCCTATCGTCAGACCAGGATCAACTTATTCTTCAAGCCTGCGACCACCCACAAGTGCTAGCCCATTCTCACCAACACCACCACCAGCAGCACATTTCTCGCCTTCACCTTCAGACCTGCAACCGAGTATGTCAACAGCCACTGAGTCTCCGTTGGACATAAGTTTGTGGCTGCCTTCGGAGTTTTCTGAGGTGGGTAGGCTACCATCACCGTACCGCACGTCACCAGTCATTGCCCAGCTCCAGCAGGTTCAGGATGACGAGGAGGAGTTTCTAGACCTTTGTTAGGCACGTATGTTTGCCACTAGACCACACGAGACAACTCTACACCTGCTGGAGGTGGCAGGTTATGAAGCCTGGTGGCAGTGCAATGGGTGATAAGTACCCCAGCTGAATGTTTTTTGGCAGATAACTTTAGGTTTCTTTCATAGTTTCCTTGGTGCTAAAATTTATTTAGGATATTCCTACATGTGTTTTGAGGTCACAATATGGCAGAATGACACGAAAACAGTGCCAAAAATAGGAGGGGTTATGTACATACAGTAGTGTTTATGTATTTTTTTCATTTTTTTTTTTTTTTTTGCATGTTTTTTTTAGTGTTGAAAATTATTTTGCAAAAACTGATGTATGTTCTGATGTTGAAATGTGCCAGAGTGATTGGTAAACAGTGCCAAAATAAGGCAGGGCACTGTACATATGGCAGTGTTTAGGTAGGGTGTTTTCGGTTTTCAGTGGTTTTCCTGCATGTTTCCTTGGTGTTTACCATTATTTTTGATATACCTATGTGTGTGTTGATGTCTAGATATGCCTGAATGACCGGAAAATACTGCCAAATTAAGCAGGGTACTATACAAATAGGTTAGGTATAGTTTGGAGGTGGGTATAGGTAGGGTCTGGGTACAGTTGGGGAATGTTATTCATTATCCGGATGTTGCCACTATCCGGACATGCCTTTGGCTCTATTATGTCCAAAATAATGATTGATTACTGTATGCATTTTACTTTTTCTGAGAGCCAATTAAAGTTTCATACTAAACGCAGCAAGTATTATTCTCATCTATACAGATTATACTCAAAGGCGAATCTAATGCACATATTGAACTGTCTGTAAGTATATATATATATATATATATATATATGTATATATATATATATATATATATATATATATATATATATATATATATATATATATATAATGGATTGTTGTCTGTCTGCATAAGGGTTTATTCAGCTACTCCTACATGTAACCACCAATTTTGATGAAACTTTGCAGGGACATTCCCTACGACACCAGATTTTGTAAAAACTTTATAGAAAATACTGAAAAATGTTATAGTTACGAAGTTATTAGTGTTACTTATTACAAAAATTGTATTAAATCTCTCATGTTCCACTGAAGGATCGAACCTTTTTGTAGGGAAAGCGATAACTAGAACTAATCATTACCTTGTTAGTCAAACTCCAAGTAGAAAGGTTTATCTGTAACGAGAGTTGTTTATGTTAAAGTATGGTAATTTATTATATTTAAGAATGATAACGCCTTTTATTTGTGCCTGTTGACTACAAGAGAATAGATAGTCTTTGCTGAAACCATGTCTTCCCTATGAAATTGACTTGCAGTATTCGTTTCACATCCATCTCTCAAATAGTGATAAATGAACAGGAATAACGCAAACCAGTGAGTCCACCAGTACGATTGTTCAGAGTATCGATATTGGGTTCTTCCAGTTGGGGGGCCTCCTAACCATTGCGCTGCCAGTTTACTGAAAAAGATTCATTTGTGTTGTTTGTAAATGTCATAAGGACCCTAAGTGGATCTCATATTATATAGTTCGGGACACTGACTCACTTCTTCATTTCTGCAACATTCGCAGCTTTTCCTCAAACTTTCTGTTGAGAACCACCTCTCCTCCACCAAACCTCACCTTCTCTTCTTAACTGAGACTCAGCTGTCTAAGGCAACTGATAGCAGATGCTTTTCTGTATCCTTTTTTTTTTTTTTTCTATACTCATTTCAAAGCCAAACGTGGCTGTTGTGTATATGTACACAACGACTTATCTTGCTGTCATTTTCCTGAACATGATCTTCTGAATTCTCTACTATCTGGCTTCGGCTTTCCTGTCATTCTTTGACTGACTATATCTGCGCTGTTTACTTATCCCATAATTCTACTATGAAAATTTTTTCAACTATCTTACTTCTACGATGAAACACATTCCATCCATTTCTCATTTCCCTGAAATCTCCATTCTATGAGATTTCATTGTTCACCACAACCTTTGGTTGTCCTCTACTTTCACTGATCCACCTGGTGAACAAGCCTACATCTTTTCTAGCCTTAATGCCCTGGAGCAGCTTGTACAGCACACTACCCATATCCCTGACTGCCTTCGAGAGAGCTCCAACATACTTGACCTCTTCCTTACAAGTAATCCTTCTGTTTACGCTGATAATCTTTCCTCTCCGTTGGTCTCCTATGATCACAACCTTATTACCTTGGTCTATCCTATTGTTCCAGTACAGCCTGTGGACACTTCAAAGAAACGTCGTTTGTGGCACTTCGGAGCTGCAGATTGGGAGACCCTCAAGTAGTACTTCTTTGATTTTCTCTGGAATGATTATTTCTTCCATAGCCGACAGCCATCTCAGTGTGCCTTGCATATTACGAAGGTTATTTTCTTGGGCATGGAAGCATACTTTCCCCCCTCATATCATTTGACTAATGCAAGAGAGCCTTGGTTTAATCAGTCTTGTTCTAATGCTGTCCTTAACAAGGAGAGGGCCTATAAAAGGTACCAGAGCCAAACCATCCCTGAACCACATCTTTTCTGCCCTGAATCGTGCTAAATGTGTCCTTCGCTTTGCTAAAAAAAAATATATATATATCATTTGTACTAAAAGCTCTCAACTCTCCAACTCGAATTCTTCTTGCTCCTTCTGACACCATGCCAAAATCCGTTCTAACAACTTTACCTCATCATCCTTCCCTCCTATTTTCTGCTCTGATGGCTCTGTAGCTATTTCTATTACTGATAAAGCAGATCTCTTCGCTCAGACTTTTTCCTCCAATTCCACCTTAGACGATTCCAGTGCTGCTCCTCCATCACTTCCCCCTTCTGACTTCCTCATGGCAGACTTTATAATTTCTTCAGCTGATGTATTTTCTGCCATCACTGGCCTCAGTACTAACAGGGCATATGGGCCTAATGGAGTCCCTCCTGTTGTCCTCTAGAACTGTGCTTCTGTGCTTACACCCTGCCTGAGTAAACTCTTTCGTCTTTGTCAATCAACTTGTACATTTGCTTCTTGCTGGAAGTTTGCTTCCACTCAGCCAGTCTCAAAGAAGAGTGACCATTCCAACCCTGTAACTATCGTTCAATTGATTTAACATCCTGTGTCTCAAAAGTTTTTGAGTCTATTCATAACAGAAAATTTTAAAGCATCTCTCCTATCACAAACTTCTTTCTGATCGTCAGTATGGGATCTGTCAGGGACGCTCCACTGGCTATCTCACCAACATTTCAGGCTCCTGCTCATCCTCCTATCGTGAATTTGGCGACAGCTTTGCCATTGCACTTGACATCTCAAAGGCCTTCGATTGAGTCTGACATAAATCTTTAATTTCCATACTGCCCTCTTACGGTTTCTATCATTCTATCTGTTCCTTCATCTATAGCTTCCTTTCTTGTCGTTCTATAGCCGCTATTGTGGAGGGCCATCGTTCTTCTAGATCTATCAACAGTGGTGTTCTTCTGTTCTCTGTCCTATCAGCAACTCTTTTATTCATCAGTGACCTTCTAAGCTGTGCATATAACTTATCGACTCGTACACTGATGATTCCACCCTTCAACTTTCCATTCGGTTCCTACAACATCCATCTCAGCAATTACTTCACCAAACAAGAGGTGAGGTTATGGCACACCTAATGTTTGACTTGGCTCGCATCTCTGACTAGGTAAAAGCAATCTTATTGTTTTTAATGCATCAAAGACTCAGTTCTTGCACCTATCAACATGACAAACTCTTCCACAGCAGTACCCACTAATTTTTTATAACATTCAGCTCAATCCTGCATATCCTTGGACATCCTTGGGGCTTCATTCACTCGGGACTTATCTAGGAAAGATTATATTACATCCCTTGTAAAATCTGCTTCCAAGAGATTAGGTGTGCTAAACCGACTCCATACCTTTTTTACCCCAGCAGAGGTGTTGCCTTTATACATGGGTTTTATTCGCCCCTGTGTAGGGTACAACTTCCATGTGTTGGGAGGCTCCCCACATACAGCTCTCCTCAATAGGGTGGAGTCAAAGGCTTTTTGTCTCATTAACTCTCCTTCTCTTACTGGCTCCCTTCAACCTCTGTCTCTTCACCACACTGTTGCATCTTTATCTCTTTTCTATCGCTACTCCAATGGTCCCTGCTCCTCTGAGCTGTCTGCTTTCATCGCTGCGCCTCTATATCAGACAGGTAGCACCCGTGCAGCAACAAACTCTTTTGCCTTTTCTGTCCACCTCTCTAATGTAAGAGTTAACCTTTACTCCCAGTCCTTCATTTATGCAACAGGTTAGCTTTGGAACTGTCTCCCTCTGTCCGTATTTCCTACTTCCTATGATCTCCAGTCTTTCAAACACAGTGTGTCCAGGCATCTCGAAATGAACAGATCTTGAATTCGTCTCTCTTTTATATTGATTTTTTTTTTTCTTGGAAAGAACGGTTTATGGCTCCTGACCTTTGGTTCCTTCTTTCTTGCATAAAAAATCCTGAAATAATTAAAAGAGTAGGATCATAGTTTCTGCCATATATAGCTCAAAGCATTTGTATGTATAATTATTTGTAAAATATTTTAAGGTATCACAAATATATGTATCTCGCTGGATGTAGTACTGTAAATGGATTTATGCAATATTTAGCAAATAACGTGATTGTTAATCATATTAGTATGTGACCATACACTTGAAGTTCGAAGTGAATCTACTTTCTGTGTAATTATAACAAATGTAATAGGTCTAGGTCACTTTGTTCTCCCTTGATGTGAGTGTACGAAAGTGCTCGACCTATCTTGTGTTCCTTTTTTCCCCTGTGAATGTCAACATATCAACGAAGAAAATACACACACACACACACACACACACACACACACAATGTATCTATCTACTAGCTTATTTATCTATCTATATACTGTAGATAGATAGGGTGTCCCGGGAAGAAAGGGCATAACTTCGGGAAATGAGAGATGAGGGAATTATAAGCAAAAATGTTATATGGACATTTTTCTAAATCTCAAAGGTTTAAAAGCCACATTTACTGATGACCTTATGGAAGCAAATGGTCTCCAAAATTTGCCTATAAGGTCATCAGTAACTGTAGTTCCCTAACGGCTGAGATTTAAACAAATATCCACATAACATTTTTTGCTTAGAATTGCCTCATCTATCGTTTCCCAATGTCATGTCCTTTCCTTCTGGGACTCTCTCTCTCTCTCTCTCTCCCCACTGCAGGGGGTTACCTTGATGTGGCGGCGGGGCTTGAAGTGTGGTTGGCTATGCCACCTATGTTGGAGGCATGCCTGCCTTAGTAGGGTTCAGCATTTGTTGGCCACATGGACCAAGCACCGACTACATCACTGGTGGAGGCCTGTTGGTGATGTTAGTCATTTCCCATCAAGGGTGGGACTGTTGCCTCCCCATGTGTTTGCAATGCATAGCTTCCCATAATGCTGGGAGATGGGAGTCCTGGGGTTTGAGTGATGCTGCAGAATGCATCCTGCAGCTAGCAATACACCTCTTTGGTCCTTTATTTCAGTTAGGCAGGCGGCCTGGTTGAGCCCAACCACGTCAATCGGCTGGTCATGCATTGGTTAACCCGCCCCGTCCCGTCGACATATGAGTACATTGCAACGATTTGCATTTGCCAGTCCCGGCGACGTACCGGTACGTCGTGCAATTGCAATTTGCATAATTTCGACAATTTTCAAAATTCGCGCTTGATTTGCGGTACGTACCCTCGCATGACCTTCCCCTACCTGCCACCAGGCGGGGACACTCAGCGACCCCGCACGACCCGTGCTAGCCCACCACTCGTCCACTCACCTGGTAGCCACGGTCCTGCTCAGACATGGCTAAGAGAGGTCTCTCAGACAGTGAAATTCAAGTCGCCCTGGACACCTTTACCGGCGACAGTGATTCCCCACTGGACGATGAGGATATGGACAAGGATTATGTGCAGCCAGAGGAGGAAGAAACCACCAGCATTGACGAGGAAGTTCTGTTTCCCAGGAAGTAGCAGTACCTGACTTACTGTGCTGCTAGAGAGGGGCAGGAGGCAAAGAAGGCACGTGCAATATCATATCCCTATCCCCAGCATGATTTGGAACCAGAATTCGAGGACGAGGACGAGGATGAGGACGATGAGGGAGCCGTGGGACGTGCTGCCACGTGGTATGGACATGAGGTGATTACACATCGTGGCCCAGAGCGCACACCACGTCGTATGAGCAGGTATGGGCCTAGCATTTTGCTTGGGGAGCTAGGAAGTCAAGTGGAGGGAGTGGGGAGTGAAAGGGAAAGTCCAGGGAGGATTAGGGAAAGTGAGAGTGACGTGAGTCATTGCTCTCCCTACGTAGTGTTAGGCGGCGTAGTGGATCACGTGGGTCAGTGCGGGTGCGTTCCTTATCACGTGGGGTTGTGAGGGAGGGGGAAGGTGGGAAGGAACCATTCCAAAGCACGTCTTATGCTCCCCAATATCCCCTAACACGTGGTCGAGCTAGGTTGCGTGAGAGAGCACGTGGTGTTGTAATGGTGGGGGAAGGTGGGGAGGAACCACTCCCCAGCACGTCTTTTGCTCCCCAATATCCCCTAACACGTGGTTAAGCTAGGGTGCGTGAGAAAGCACGTGGTGTTGTCATGGAGGGGGAAGGTGGGGAGGAACCACTCCCCAGCACGTCTTCTGCGCCCCAATATTCCCCTATTTCATCCTCACAGCCCCCTAATGTTCCTCAAGGCAGTAAGGGTAAAGGAAAGGGAAAGGGTAAAGACAGAGGGAAGAGGAGTGACAGTGGGGAAGCCCTCCGCACTCCTTCTCCCCCTCCTCCCAAACCAGGATCTCCTCCCCACCCAAACGAAGACGGTGATGGGGCTGATGGGGACGAGGGATTTGTGTCGTGGGATTGGGAGGATGGGAGTGATTTTTCTCCCCTCATTCACCCCTTCACTGAGCAGGGGCGATCTGGCTGCATTGCTCCAGGAATTCACCCTAATTCCACCAGGTTGGATTTTTTCCACCTGTTTTTCAGTGAGGCATTTGTTGATTAGATTGTATACCAAACAAACCTGTTTGCAAGCGCCCAGTGCCTAGAGAGTGAAAGATTGGGAACAAGGTGTAGGCATTCTATCATCTATGATTACCCTGTCTCCCTTCCAGCAATGTTCTTATTTTTTGCCCTGGTCCTTTTGATGGGTTTTATAAGAAAGAATAGAATTCCTGTTTACTGGACTAGGGACCCTGTTATGTTTACCCCCATATTTGGTCAAGTGATGAGCCATAATCGGTTTCAACAAATTCTAAGTCGCCTGCATTTCTATATGCTCATGACCCTGCAAATGCAAACAACACTGATTAAATGAGGCGAATTAGGTTGGTCTTTGATCACCTCAGGCAAACCTTTCGTTCTTCATTCTATCCCTATAGAGACCTCGTCATAGACGAGAGTCTCGTGTTGTGGAGAGGCAATATTTCATTCAGACAGTATATACCCAGCAAAAGGCACCGTTTTGGGTTCAAGATCTTTGTTATGTGCGACTGTAGGACTGGATACGTGGCCAAGGTAGGGCAGCAACTTGCAAGGAATGAGGTTGTCTTCTTCAAAGCCAACAAGATCCTTGCAACAATGTCTTGTACACCGGTGCACAGACATAATAGAAGATCGAAGTATTGGACTGTCGGGAGCAGTGGTAAAGACGATGATAGAAGACTACCTTCATCGTGGTCACGTTCTCTACCTCGACAATTGGTACACTAGCCCTCTTCTCGCTCGTTATCTTCACACACATGAAACGGGAGTCCATGGAACCGTAAAGGTGAACCGGCGTCACATGGCCAAGGTAGGGCGGCAACTTGCAAGGAATGAGGTTGTCTTCTTCAAAGCCAACAAGATCCTTGCAACAATGTGGAACCACAACAGAGAAGTAAGCCTCTTGTCCACGGTTCACCGCCCCTTGATGCACCGTACTAATTCAGTAGATAACCGTAGCGAGAGCAGGCGTCGTGTTTGGAAACCTGAGTGTGTTATGGAATACAATATAAACATGCGCCTCGTGGACCAGTCAGACTCATGATATCGACGGTAGAGTGTGCCAGGACCACGATGAAGTGGTATAAAAAACTGTTCTTTCACTTGCTAGATATCACTACTCTGAATTGCCACCACCTTCACGCCATGACCACAGGAGTTCAGGAAACATTTGAAGGGTTTGTAAGGGAGCTCACAAGAGAAATCTTTGCAACGTATGCTGTTGAAAGGCCCCAACATCGCACCCACACTGCCCATATTGCCCAAACTCCCCAGAGAATATCTGGCCGCCATTTCTCCACTCCTATCCCTCCCCAGCCAAACAGACCTAGGCCCCAACGCAGGTGTCACGTGTGCAGTAATTCCCAGGTGAGACTCACGACACAGAGGAAGGACACCCGCTATGAGTGCGTGCAGTGTGACGTGGGTCTCTGTATTCACCCATGTTTTAATGAATATCACACGTTGATGCAATTTTAGTATGGTGTGAATGCGAAAGGACGCAGATATTATGAGGTAAATGCGACAGACAGACGCTCAGTGAAATTATCAGTCATGTTGATCTCCAAATATTAGTATAAAGTGCATACGGGTAGAACATAAGTGAAAACATTGTATGTAAGTATATAAATCTGCCCTAAGTTGAAACTTACATAGCGAAGGTTTTATGATGCGATATTCTGTCGCTCAGTGCAATAAATACGGCCCGTAATTATATAATTATTATTATGGGAAATTCTTACGAGTATAATATAAGTTCAAATTATTGTAAGTGATGATATATATTCTAAGTCAAATATTCATAGCGTGTGTATAGAGATGTGATTTCCTGACGCTCAGTTGAATGAATAAGGCACGTATTAGTCAAAATAAAAGTCAGCAAGTGATAAAGTGAATAATTAGTATATAAGTGTGTGAGTGAATTAGTATATAAGTGTGTGAGTATTATGTTTGTCGAAAAATTCCTTGCGAGGGTATTTTCAGGCGATATTCTCACGCTCACTTGAATAAATAATGGAAGTAAGTATGTACAGTGCATTATAGGGGTGTAAACGTGTGTAATGTAAGTGGGAAATTATAAGTGGAGTGAATAAATAAAGTAGATGATGAAACACGAGTGTTTGAGATCGTGGTTGCTACGTGAATATGCGCTACCATATAGCTAAATGCCCTCGTAATGAATGAAAATAATTGAAAACCTTTACAGTGGTGGAGGAAAGGTTCTATGTAAAGGGGAAAATAATTGGAAAGTGATAAAACAATTTGGTATGTTGAAATACGAGTCATAGCGAGTGCGCTTACTAAGCTGATGTGCGCTATACTTATGCTGCATGTCATCATAATGAATGAAAACATCTGAAAACACTTACAAACAGTTGTAATTGGTAAAATGTCATTGAAACAGAAGTATACAAGTAGAAAAAATGATAGGTTGACTCATACCAGACACTTAGCATATAGCATGTTACGACTTGGACCAAACTCGCTATGCTCGCACTATGGTACAATGCTTATTTTTCATATATATGTGTCTGAAATCTATTATATTGTTACTGTTATTGTTTATTAGTTCAAATTCAATAAATATAGAGGTGTTGTGTGTTGTTTCTCCCATTATTCCTTACCATAAACGCATATCCAGCCCATTAGAGAACACCATACCTGGCGGGGGGAACCGCACCTGTACGGACCACTTATAGACTGCAGGAACCACTTTCTTTGTGATTTTCCTTCGTTTCTCGACCTAAGCAGAAGTTTTAGCAAAAAAAAATTTTTCCAAAAAGGCTCGGGACTGGGGGATGTCATAGGTGTGGAAAACCTCGGGACGTGACGGGTTAAGGTGAAATGGGCACTGGGGGGCCTGGTGGCTCCTATTATCCTAGAGTTACCTTTGCCCAGGTTCCCCAGTGGTTACCCCTGTATACTTCCCCATTACCTCTGGGGTTGCCATTGGTGCCATCCCTGACAAATGGCCTCCCCCTGTTGGGTTCCATAGTGGGTGGGGGGGTGGGGGAATGAAGGTTTTTTGTCCTCATGTGGCAGGTGGCCGGGCTCTTGAGTCCTCCAACAATGCCATGTCTTTGCTCTTGGTGACCCTGTACCACATAAGGGCAACAAGGGTAAGGAGCACTTTTGAGGGAATGGCACACAGTCCTCCAGGAAAGCTCTCTCACTCTGCACTGAGACGATGCCTTGTGTCTTTGTGCCTGACCAATAGGCCTACATGAAATTTCTAGTTTTAAAGTTGGCTGATTGTTCCTCCTTCATGGACCAGAATGTGTTTAACCCGCCCCGTCCCGACCACTTTTTGACCACTGGTACCCCCCAATCCCGACCATTTTTTGACCCTTTTTTTTTTTGCTAAAAAACTCTCGCTTTTGGTGAGAAACATCGAAAATTCATAGAGAAATCGCTCACCTGAGGTTTAAAATACTCATTACAGGTAGGAGAGCCTCCTTACCTTACTGGGTTTTCTGTCAGGCTGGCACCAAAGAAAACGAGTTCTATGGGAGGATAACTATTTCACACCACTCATAAACGGTATTTATTTATTTACTGTTACGAATTTATATGTAGTACAAGAGTATATTGGTTTTCAAGCAGTAATATAGGCATTATAAGCATTGTTTCACTCACTAATACCTGACCTTTTTTTGCCACATTACCTGATCATCATTTCTAACTGTTTCTTCCTCTAATGCTATGTAAAGTTTGTCCTCCACATTGTCATTGATTGGGGAATCACTCTGGCCCTGAATTTCGTACCGTGGCATGACATGGCTATACTGGCCAGGTCACTGATAACAGGTGAATTGCTGAGACAATGGCATGCAGGGGGGGAGGGGGACATGCTGGGTAAGGCATTGTCTCTGCCTGGCATCTTGTTGAGGAAGGTGTCCCGTGTATACGTACCAAAAATGACTCGCGAAAATTGAAAATTGTGGAAATTATGAACCTTGCAATTGCAGGACGTTGAAGTACGTCCTCGGGATTAGCTGTGACAAAACGTGAGGACGTGGAAGTACGTCCTCGGGACGGCGCGGGTTAAGGTTCACCATGACCTGGTCAAGGCTTGTGGGTCATCCCCAAGGGTTTTTCCACAAGCGGATGGATCACTCCTTATACAGGCTAGGGATGCTAACCAAAGTGCTCATATCCATGCCATCAAATGTTTAGCCTCCCGTGATGTTACAGTCGCCAGTCATTCCACCCTGAACCAGACTCGGGATGTTGTCTTCTCTAAGGAGTTCCTTAGGTACTCAGAGGAGGACCTCCTGGATGGGCTGAAAGACAGGGGAGTAGTGAAGGTGGAGAGAATAAAGAAAAAGGTAGACAGGATATTTACAGGCACAGAATCACTGATTGTCATCTTTAATCGGTTGACATTGCCTGATGTCTTAGAGGCGGCTTACTACCACCTTTGGGTCAACGCATATGTGCCAAGACGTAGACAGTGCTTCGACTGCCAGAGGTTTGGGCATTTCAGTAGGTCTTGTTGTAGGAACGTACAAGGTCTCCCACAGGTGCCTATTAATTGTGGTGGTAATTCACATGGTGAGATGGTCTGCCTGAATCCCCTCTCATGCATTAACTGCCATGGTGCTTACCTTGCTTCACCAACACAGTGTGACCAGTATAAGTTTGAGAATGATGTCATGTCAGTACGAACCCGAGAGAAGATTTCTTTTGCAGAGGCAAAGGAAAGGGTCAGAGGGATTTTTTTCCATTCTGGGGTCACCTTTGCTTCAGCTCTCTCATGTCATAAGGAAGTTCCACAGTACAAGACAACGCTTCGTGCTGCCCCACCTACCTCTCGGGGTAATCAGTCGTCACAGACGTCCCAGTTGGGGGATGCTACTGTGTCAGCAACACATGGAGGAGCCAGTGCCTCCTCCGAGGGGGTCCCACCCGTATGTGGTGGTGTCTTCCCTCTTCCACACATCCCTGTTCCTGGACAGAAGTCTGGACACTTGGTCAGGGCAGGGGCAACAAATGACAGATGCATGCCACTAGCACATGCATCTTCAGAGCCAGAAGAGACGAATGGTAACCCACCTGCTTCAACTAATGCTTCTACGTTTATTTTAGTGACAGAGAGTCGACACCCTTCCATGATGGTGGCAGATGTCCATACCGATTCTTCTCCTTGTCCTGACACATCCAAAAAAAATGGCGTCTCTCCCTTGCATAGCAAGCATCACCATGGCTCCTCAGAATGCTCAAAGACTGCTGCCAAAGGTTTTGGCTGGGGAGCCCACTACCCTTTCTCTTCAGGGTTCTTAGGAGTCCGGGCGAGTGCAGGCTGATGATGGTATTTCGCTGACAGCCCGGACCCCACCAGACAGTGGAAATGCCCGGGTTGTTGATGTGCCTCCTCAGTTGCATGAGGCCTTGCCTTCTCAGGATCCTAGTGCTGTGGGGTGCACTACTGATCGTACTTCTTGTTATGGCACTGCCCACTCTGTTTTGGCCAAATTATCTCTTGCTCCACCACATAAGAACACCATTGACCGGCCTTCTTCTTCCTCCCCTTTGCCATCTACAAAACCAGGTATCTGGGGTTCCTTCTCCAGCGGGTTACCTGTGGTTCGAAACCCTGTCACTAAATCTAACCCTCGTCCAGGTACTGGGAAGCCCATCAAGGTCGTCAGTGTCCAAAAACTCTGGTACTGAAATTAACATATTATGCCACTCCATTATGAAATCTATAATTCAATGGAATTGTCGTGCTTTATGTGCTAGTTGGGAGGAATTGCATAGTCTTATTGCCTGCTGTTCCCCAGTATGCATATGCATCCAGGAGACCATGGTTGAGGTTGCTGCTCCTTCAAGTCCTCCTGGTTACCATGTATCTTATTTTGATCCTCTTCCTGGCCAGGGACATCATGGTGGTACTGCTATCCTAGTTCACTGTGATGTTCCATTCACTTGTCTGAGTCAACTCCACTGTAGGCTGTTGCCGTTCAGATTTACCTTCGCCATCAGTATACGTTGTGTAGTCTTTATCTCTCTCCAAATGCATCTGTTGAGAAGGTAGATCTTGTTTGCCTTATTCGTGGCTTTCCATTCCCCATTCTTTTACTAGGTGATCTGAATGATCGTAACCCACTGTGGTGTGAGAATATGACCAACCTTAGAGGGGCTATGCTGGTTTCTTTGGTGGAGGATGACGAGTTAGGGGTGTTGAATTAAGGTGAAATTACGTACTTTCATAGTCAGACTGGTGTTTTTGCAGCCATTGATTTGTTTCTGTGCTCAGCTACTGCTATTTTATATTTTAGATTGGGTGTGTTGCCAGATTTCCATTGCAGTGATCACTCCCCGATTCTTTCAACGTCTGTTGAGTGTCAGCCACAATGTCATCTTCCTCACTGGTGCAAACTGGTCTTCAGGGAGTTATGTTCTGCTGACCGCACTGAAGACAGTTTTCAGTGCTGATGAGGCAGTGGCTTATATAACTGATGTAATACATTCAGCAGCTATCTATCGATTTCCAAGACGTCTGGTCGATTTCCAAAACATCCAGTTCCCTGGTGGACCCCTGAATGCACCTCTGCAGCAAGGGCCAAATGGGTAGCCTTCTCTTAGCTTTGCCGCCATCAAGGGGACACTCAGTATTTGGGGGCTTTTCAGAGGATGTGTTGAAGGAGGCCAGACATGCTTCATAGCGAGAGTATGTTCCCTCCCTTTCCTTGAGGACTTATCTCACCCAAGTGTGGAACCGGGTCAGAAAGATTTCTGGCAAATTTCCTGTTCCTTCTGCTCCTGTTTTATCTGATGCAGGTGGGGTTGTGACTGATCACTTTGCTGTTGCTGAAGCATTTGTCATTCATTTTGCTGGTGTGTCATAGAAAGACTCTGAACGGCCTTCAGCATGCCAACATCGGCAACTGGAATCCTGTAGCCACAGCTTCATATCTTCTGGGGGAGAATTTTACAATGCCCCCTTTTCTGTTTCTGAGCTTGGGGCAGCTTTATCACAGTGCTGTGATTCATTTTCAGGCTGTGATGATATTCCATACGTCTTTTTACGTCATATGTCTGACGAAACTCTTTCCTTTTTACTGGCATTATACAGTATAATAGAATTTGGTGTACTGGTGACTTTCCGTCCTCTTGGTGTGTTGCTGTTGTTATCCCCATCCCTAAGCCCAGAGAGGATCATTTACAGCCAACAAATTATCATCCCACCTTTCTGACCTCATGTGTTTGGAAGGTGTTGGAGAAGATGGTAAATGGCCAGCTCATGTGGTACTTAGAGAGGGGCAGTTACTTCTCATTAGTTCAGGATGGTTTTTGTAAAATACGATCTACCACTGAGGCTCTACTGTCCTTGGAATCTTCTGTCTGTGAGGCTTTCTCAGCTAACCAACACCAAGTCACTGTCTTCTTCAATCTGGAGAAGGCATGTGGCACTGCTTGGCATCATGGCATTTTACCTTCTCTTCATGAATTTGGTCTTCGTGGGTGCTTACCTATATTTTTTCAGCATTTTTTATCCAACTGTTATTTAAGGGTCCGAGTGGGAGGAGTGCTTTTTAATGCTCGTGCACTTGAAGATGGGCTACCACAAGTAAGTATCTCTAGTGTTACTCTCTTTGCTGTGGCCATCAACGGTGAAGTCAGTGTACTCCTTGCCGTTGTGTCACGCTCATATGTAGATGCCCACTCAATTTCCTTCACTGCATTTAGGATGTCTGATAAAGAGGAAGTTGCAGCTGACTCTTAATAGAATTCCAGAGTGGGCTGAGTCTCGTGGCTTCCATTTTCCTTAGAAATGACCGTGGCTATGCATTTCTGTTGTCTTCGGTATGCTAGTATGCTCTGCGACCCAGAATTTGCATGGTCAAATTGGGCAAAAACCAAGTTACTGGTGATGACCACGGCATGCTGGGACGGTCGAGAACTGAGATTGACAAAAACTCTCTCCCAATAGCGGCCTCTTTGGTTGCGTTAATTACTTTTCAAGTGGTCAACTTAAGAGTGGTAGCATGTCAAAATGACGTGGTCAGTCTCTACCTCGGCCAACCCAAGCCAGACCTACACAATTTCCCAAAATGCTCCTGGGTTACATGTTAACAAGTCACTAGGTCAACTCTATACCACGAGTTCTCAAGGGTTATACAAACAATAAAGTTCAAGTGGGAGGAAATGTGTATTAACAATACCAAAAAAAAGGGAGAAATCTTCCCATCCACTAGCCTTACAGAATAGTCCTGAATCAGTTGACACATTATTCAACAAGCATATGGCCCTAATACCAAATTTTACAAAGCTTAGCTCCTTTGTCCCACGTTCAGGCCAATGTGGCTCTCCATAATCGACCCTCTGAGCTCATAGTTCACTGGTCCGATCGTCTAATTTGCTTGACCTTGACTTCCACACTGGGACCTTGACCGCCACGCTGGGACTTTGACTTATGCACTGGGACCTTGACTCCCTCACTGGAACCTTGACTCACTCACTGGGACCTTGACTCACTCACTGGGACTTTGACTTCCTCACTGGAACCCGCTAGAAATTAATATGTACAATTAATAACTATTCTCCCTAATGCAAGTAATCCCTTCACATGATCAACAAAGTCTCATGATAAAGAAACATGAGTTACAACACTCGGCATTTCAATTAGAAACAGGATAACACATGGCACTACATACACATAGGTCTGCTCAAAATAATACTTATTGTAGGGATAACATAGAAGAAAAGTACTATAACAAATAAGCATGAATAACCCTAACCTAACATGAAAAACATAATTGCATCGATATCATTGTGCCTCACAAGGTAACTACATGAACATTAACTCGCAACTAACATAGCCCTAATAAGTACTGAACTGCAAAGTCATCCGAACACATTAATAAACAATTTACAGTCCCAAGGCACCTGATATTTGGCCCACAAAAATTACACATTTATCTGAGGTTCAGACAGAACTCTGTAGCTAGCGTTCTCATATTCCAGTTACTAAATAATAATACTATAAACTACAGTACACAGATCTATGGGAAATACCTCGCTATGCAGCTCAAGGAATACAAGGGAGGTCAGCAGGAACACAGGACTCACTTTTCCAATGGCGTCACCTTGCGTGATCAAACACTTCCTGATACTAACTCGAGTCTGTTTCTCTATTTTCATCACTATTATCACTCGTGGGTATCCCTTTTTCATGCTTCAGCATATCGAACATCAATATTATCAAAGTACTTACAGAATTCCTTGGAGGCGGGGGGGAGAGGATGGTAACAACACCGACCATCCACCTCGTTTTATTGTCGGTGAGCGAGTAACACGCCAGTCTTGCGTGGCAGAAAAAAGGGGGGGGGGGAGATGATGGCTTACCCAATTTAAAATTTTCATTATTATTGACTCGTGATAGACTCAGTGTGATGCGTTTCCCCCTACTATTGATTACCAGAAAAAAATGACATTCCCTAGTTACACTAATTACAACAATCTCTCTCTCAACACACTTGCATCGAAAAAACAATGAAAAATCATCGTGCCTTACATCCCTTTGAGCATGCGTACATTATGCTGGATTACATGACCACAGGCACATATTCCTACCAGCTCGAATCTTATACAATAAAGAGACTTAATACTAATGAATTACGGTAGAAAAAAAATGACTTAGCAACTAGGTAACTTAATCTACATTCTGATCACGTTCGCATGGAAACAGCTATACCCAGGCCACACTCTCTCACTTAACCGAATTTTGGTCATATAAAATGAACTTGATACAACTCATTACCACTTCTGGACACTTTATCGGGGGGTTCACCCAGACCATGACTTGTATCTTTATGGTTGGAGGATATCCTGTGTGGAGAGACTCTGTTTTGGGGTCTTCTGTTTGATAGACGACTATCCTGGGTTCCTTATATTCATTCTGTGATGGCAACTTGTATTAAGGCATTGAATTTTCTGAGGATTTTGGGACATACTCCCTGAGGTGCTGATCGTCTGACCCTCCTAGTCTTTCATAGATCTCCTATCCTTTCTAGACCTGAATATGGATGTGAGGTCTACTCCTCTGCAACAGTTGCCCATCTCCAGATATTAGATTCTGTGCTTCATGCTGCTGTACGACTGGCAGCAGCGGCATTTAGGTCATCCCAATTTCGAGTTTGTTGGTGGATGCTGATGCCCTCCCTCTGGCTTTGCGTCACCAATCGTTGATGATGAGATGTTGGTATCGTCTTCACACCTTCCAGACTCTTGTTTCTTGTGCCATTGTCTTCCAGGATTCATGATTATCTATTTATGCCTCCCGTCCTAGTTTCCCGAAACCCTTTGGTTACAGGGTCTTGTCTGTTATGTTAGCCCTCTCAGTTCCAAGGCTGGCAGTCGGTCCACATCGGATCCCAAGGGTGGGTTTCTGGCTACTCCCGTGGGTGACATTCTGTAGGTCCACTGTTAGAAAAAATGGCTTACTTCCCTCTCAGGTGTCTCTCACACACTTTTTAGAACATGCCTTGACTCATAAGTTTTCTGTCCCTGTCTGTACTGATGGCTCTAAAACTGACACTAGAGTGGGCTTTGGTGTTGTCTTCCCTTTCTTTATTAGGAGGGGTAGCCTTCCTGGTGTTACTTCAGAGTATAGAGTGGAACTGACTGCAATTATATTTGCTCTCCAAATAATTTTTACTCTCCCCCAATCTGCTTTTGTGATTTTTAGTTACTCCCGTAGTGCTGTGTCTGAAGTGGAGTCTTTTAATACATCCCACCAACTGGTTTTATCAATTTTACAGTGGCTTTTTCTTCTTGGTCACTGTGGCCGTCATGTGGACTTCTGTTGGGTTCCCGCACATGTTGTGTGGTGGGCAATGAGAGGGCAGATACTTTAGCTAAAGCTGCCTGATCTCAACGGCCACTTACCGACTGCCTGGTTCCTGTTTCTGATGCAACACCTTACTTGCGATACGCGATTCGTTTTTGTTGGCAGAGACACTGGGTTGGTGTTGCTCATAACAAACTAATGGAAATTTTTTTGGAGAGTGCCTGTGCCGAGGTTTCTCCCCTCCATGTCTCGGTGATTGGAGGTGGTGTAACCAGGCTTTGCATTGGATACTCCCATCTTACACATGTTTTTTTGATGAGTGGTGGAACTTTACCGTGCTGTGACGATTGCCTTGTTCCCCTTACTGCCCATCACTTGCTGATCGAGTGTCCAAGTCTGGGGGACCTACCTCAGAGATTCCTCCATAGGTATAAGGGGGCAGATGGTGCCTAATGTTTGTCCTCAATGCTTGTTGGAGTCTCTAGCGATTTTAATGATATTTTTAGTTTTCTTCAGGAAGCGGGCCTCCTTCCATTTTTATAAGTGATTAGGATATTTTAAACTGTTCTTTTAGTTTCGCTGTTTTATATCTAATAATGGATATTAACCTTATTCTGAATATGCACATTTTATTTGTGGCGTCCATTACCTTGTTGTCTGGCGGCAAATGACCCTGGAAGTTGCGCTGCCAAATTTTAACTGTATTCTCTCTCTCTCTCTCTCTCTCTCTCTCTTTATATATATATATATATATATATATATATATATATATATATATATATATAGATAGATAGATGTAGACATAGGTATAGATACAGATATGGTGTTTGTAAAGTCCTTGATTGATTTTTTTTTTTATATATTTAACCAAAACCATTAGGGATAGAATGATGCTGATTCTGCATATAATGGAGTACACAATAGGGTTTTCTTATATAAGTTACAAAAGTTTAATGGCAGCTCCTTTTGTGGCCCTTAGCACATGCAACCGACGATCAGTTTCATGTCGTGTGACTCCCAGCATATCACTGGTGACCTTAAGTTTGGCTTTCGTTATCAGTTCATGAAGGATGCCTTTGTTTGGAACAGGTGTTTTGTAGACTTCATCTTTTATGTAGTCCCAAAGGAAGAAATCTAAGGGGGTAACATCAGGAGACCGAGGTGGCCATGATATCGGCCCATCATGCCCAATCCATCTGCCTGGAAACTTCTCGTTGCACAATGGACGCACAGCTAAACTTCATTGACCTCCGGTGAACTAAACTACACGATGAACTTTTGTAATTCCTATAGGAAAACCCCATTTTGTACTCCATATTTTGAAAAAAAAAATCATTTTATCTTTTATGGTTTGGTTAAATATACTTTTAAAACCACTCAAGGACTTTTCGAACACCCTGTACTGTGTATATATATATATATATATATATAGAGATATATATATATATATATATATATATATATATATATATGATACTGAGAGTTCTTAAAATATTTTACACTGAATTTCTTTCAGGAATACTTATACGTCACCTGCACAATGCCCACAATGTGCTGAGTTTTCCTCCCTTTCTTCGTTTGAGTAAAATAATCAAATTCTTCAAGGCTGAACCCAACAACGACATACCTGCAGGAGTACAAGATTATCATGACTAAAGAGGTCACTGGGTGACTGATTTGAATTCCTTCAGCGTAATGATCCATTTTTAGTTTTAATCTCACCATGGGCGTTATTCGCGGGAGGGGGGGGTACGTGGGGGACATATCCCTCCACTACCCACTTTGATTCAGAGGGGGACAACATATTTATTGTTCCCTCCACCTTTCTCATTGAGATTTATAAACTAGACGCTGGAATGAAGTAATTGATATTTACAATACTGTAGAACAGTGGTGCCTAGACTTCCTCAGTTAATGTAGGTGGGATATATTTTGCATAAAGATATTTAGAACAACTTTGAGTCTACCATTCACATTTACAATTTTCTGTAGAGCATGACTGCCCATCAGCTGAATCAGTGTTTACAAATTGCATTGCGTGAGCCTGAGTTCTTTTTACAGTTCATTGTTGCATGTAATTTAGGTAAGTTATATCATTATAGATGTGTAGTAATGCTGTATAAAATTTTTTAGTGAACAGCCATGCATTGTGGCAGGCATACGAAAATGTGATGAAATGATTATCAGAGGTAGGGAAAAAATTATAGAGTGTGATTGCTGACAAACTAGGCATCAGCCAAGCCACATTGTGAGTTTTGTAACCTCCATTATTCAGCACGAATGGGACGTTAAGGATGTTGCATAAGCGTTTTTTTCTGGCAGCACAGATGTTTGGGCTAGACTGAATCTGAATTACGAATGAAACTGGATGACGAGAGACAACTGTAAAAGTAAATAATATGTGCTCCATACTGTGGGAAATAGAATGACATGGGGAATGTCTTTCTCATATATACCTCTCCATTCATGCGTCTTATTATATACATACATTTAATATTCCCTGGGCCGCTGTGCTCCTGATTGTGCGGAAGGGGATTGGATAATGGACAGATGAATGCTAGAAACTAACAACTTGCAATCATGTTAATATTAAACAAGAGAGAAGTACCGGTAATATGGCACATGCAGGAGTATACACCATTAGAGAAGTGCTTAGGAGCCTCGTAAGCATCTTTGTATCTGTCTATAGCCAGGCGCCATTAGCCCATAAGGGGTGGCCGTTTGTCTTTGAGTTAGTTGTTTTATGTGGAGGGGCACTAACCCTCCACCAACCTACTTGTTGACACGTAGGGGACACGTATGGATTGGTTATATGGTTACCACCCAGCATTGTAAATGGTTTCCTGGCTTACAGGAAACCATTAGGCTTGTCACTCAGTGTAAAGCCACCTGAAAAGGAAAGAGGAGTAATAAAAAGTGACAGGAAAGATTGCAGAAATAGGAAGAGAGGGGGCAGACAAAGAAAAAGAATGATTAAGGTGAAGGAATATCATTTCATAATTCATCAGCTATTTTGTTCTGTGCCATAGTGGAAAATGACTAACAAGCCATTTAGTTAACAGTATATTACCGCCATGTCACGTTCAGTACACCGCTTCCCGTCCGATCAGCGAAGTTAAGCAACGTTGGGTCTGGTTAGTACTTGGATGGGTGACCGCCTGGGAACGCCAGATGCTGTTGGCATAACGTTCTCCCTACGTGTCAAGTGGGGTTGGTGGAATATTAGTGACCCTCCCTGTAAAACAATTAACTCAAGCCCTTGGCCACCCTGTTTGGGATACATGGCGTCTGGCAATGAATGAATGATGAATATTATGGATTAGACTAATTTCCCAGGCTTAGTTTCCATTGGCTTATCTTCGTTACTTTTTTATTGCTGATTTTGTGAAGGGCCATTGAAGAAAGGGAGCATTATCAAGACAAAATTGAGAGTATTTGTAACCAGACTGTGGTGAAGGAAGTACTCTGTTGAAGGGAGTACTATGTTGAAGTACTATGATGAAGGAAGTACTGTACCATGTTGTCTTAGTGATTTGTAGGTGCTGTACTGGTTTAGTCTAACTTAGCCCAATCTTGCCATCTCTTCATCTTGAATTCTGAGCTGTAACAATAGACTAACACTAGTAAATGATACTAATAAAAAAGAAGTACTGTAGAATGGCTGCAGAGCCATAGCAGTGTCTTCTTTTATCGTCTGTGTGAAATAAACTGCTAAAGAATGGAAATCTAGGCCAAGTTAGTGTAAAAGAATTATAGTTAGGATGATGGTCTTGTCTTGAATGCAGGTTTGAATCCCCAAGAGATGACTGGAGGTTTTTCTGTTGTAATTCAGTTAGGGGTATAGGCTGGTCACTTTTTTTTCTTTTTTTTTTTAATTCAAGGAAGAACGAACCCAAGGCCAGTCTGTTTTAGATTATGAAATCCCTTTGATCCCCACACCTCACAGAGGATAATATTCCTGATACAAATGTTTTAATAAGTCCAGATTATAAGTTAGTAGAAAATTTCAAAGAAAAGAGATAAATTTTTACGTATACTCTGTTCACTTTAACTAGGTACAGAAATCCCATTTCCGTCTTAAATAGGCTATGTGCACCGAGCTTAACACTAGAATATGGTGCTAGTCACAAAGAAATGCTATGGACTACATGTTGAGTCTTGGTATTCTGTTATAAATTAATAATCCTGGATTAGTCATTAATACAAGGAAAACTATTTATCAGTGATTCTCTTTTGTTAAAAGTCTGTATGTACTGTGCCATATTACCTGCTTGGTCTAGTTAATAAAAGATAAATGAAGCAAAATATATGGCACCTACTCTTTGAGGATCCTCCAGACAGCTTGTTTATGATTTGAGATGATTTTTTTGTCCCCTTAATGTCATATATTCATTTTAATATAGCCTTAACCCGCCGCGTGCCAGTGCCGTTTTAAAATGGTCTGACATAGTGCCGCGGCCAGTGCCATTGCCGTTTTAAAATGGTCTAAAATAAAAAACTTAACTGTGACCATATTTTTCAAAATTCGCGGGTAACAATTGGCGGGCATGTAAGGTAACTGTTCCTCTACCATCTCCCACGCTGTCAAGGCCATACACTCACTCACTCCCCCCCACTCACGCTCACTCTGCCTCACTCTGCCTGTGTGCCTCACCCAGTGCTGTACATAGTGAAAGCGTTTTGTAAATATTTTCATGTAAGTGTAAGCTGTAAATATTTTCTTGTAAATTTAAGGACTATTTAGTGAAGTCAAGTTGTAAATACCTTCTTGTAAGTGCCAGGACTGTATGTAATGAAGTCAGGTTGCACCTATCTTCAAGTAAGTGTAAGATAATGCATTCACAGTGAGAAAGACACGCAAATTGTGATAGATGCTGAAGTAATAAGTGATCAGAAAAGTGTACTGAACATTGCTATACCTTCCCAGCATAAAGACCTGAGTATACCTTACATAGAAAATGGCTTTCGCTCACGTACGTGGTGAGCGTGAGAGAGTGACTATACCTGCACACGAGAATGCAGGACTCAATAAAACCGATTTCCGACCCTCGGTGAGCATTTTAATGGCGAAATTCGTTGTTTCCACATCAGAAACTCTCATTTTAGCAAAAAAAAAAAAAAAAGGTCGAAAAATCGCCGGCACCAGGTTGACCCAGAGGGCAAAAAATAGCCGGCACATGGGGGGTTAATATGCACCAAATATTGCTGTATAGGCTCGCTTAGCTTGCCAAAATTAGCAACCCCTGTTGCCCCATCTTTTAGAGAACAGATGACTCCCTTGATTCTCACTAACTTTATACAAATTTATGAAGCCTAAATATATATATATATATATATATATATATATATATATATATATATGTATATATATATATGTATATATATATGTATATATATATATATATGTATATATATATATGTATATATATATGTATATATATATATATATATATATATATATATATATATATATAATGGGGAGGTCTTCTCTTTTCTTCACAAGCTGAGCAATATTGTCTGTCAGTTGGCAATCAATAAATATAAAAAGAGGGAAGATGTAAACCATTTGATATTACGTTAGTAAACTGGATATTAGAAACTGAAAAGTGAGTTTTCCACTCACTTGCCGTAGTAGTCCCAGGCTTTGAGGTTGCGGTCACCGAAGTCCAGCAGAGGTTGAGGGTTGTGGAGAAGAAAGAGATAGGCTCGACAAAGCTCACCACTCCACAGAGTTTTCAGTAAGTCGTCTGCTTCTCTCACCAACACCAACTTGGAAATAAAGTAACACATACTATTATATGAGTGTATGAGAAAGCAGGATACTGAAATTAAAGTGCCTAGAGAACAAACAGGGAATCTACTTGATTGGGTCAGTATGCATGGAACACACACAGGTGTTTGAAGACTTCTTTCTTGTTTTTATTTTCATTCAAAGAGATACTCAGCTAATTCACTATCTGGCAGTTGTATGAAAAAAATAAAACATGAGATATGTGTAGGTTAAAAATGTGAGGCATAGTGAGGATTTTGGAGGCGATGTATATGTGAATGACTGACTTTTCTAATCCAGTGGACATGCTGTTGATAGTCATCACACATTCTTTCTATGTTTTCTGTTGTTTCTGGATCCTACAAACATCATCCCATCTTTGGGAGGGAAGGAGGGTCATCTTGGTGATGAATCATGATGGCACTCATTAGTGATAAGGATAGCAGTTAATCAGAGAAGACAACTGATGGCTGTACACACACACACACACACACACACACACAGTTTTATAACAGTGGAGTGTGCATGTGCAAAATTCTTCATTGAATAAAGGTCAGCAGAGAAGAAAATAAACATTTCTGCCCCGTAGAGTACTGTTCATCTCTTAGTAATTTCCTTTTGGCTACGAGAGACGATATTACTCACCATACTGGATTCTAAAAATGTTAAATCCTACCTGATGAGTTGCATGAGTGACAAACGTTACTATATATTACTACCGCTACTGAAATATAGCCGAACATAGCTAAAGGCAGCCTACCCTACCTAAATAGTTAAATAATGTGTTGATATCAGTCAAACTCTTAAAGCTTGCCTGTCTTGGATGAGGTAAAGAATCAAGCATTTTTATGAGTGAAGACGTCAGGGACAGAGAATCCACAGCAAACACCAGTGAGCACTGAGCAATGTCACCGCAAAGCACCCACTCCAGCAATGCACCCAGCCACACCCACTCGTTCTCTGCCACGCCCGCTAGACCATCCATTTTTACCGCCGCCGGTAATTTGCTCCTTGTGTCAAGAAAAATGGAATCATTATATTATCTTCATCAAAACAAATACTCCAATCTCCCTGCGTTGGTGTCACTAGAGTTGTGGTTCACTGTATCTTTGGAAAGAAGAATTAATGAGAAGAGACTCTAAATAAATACCTCATATCCCTCTCCATCTGGCCAACTGTTTTGTGAGTGAGACAGAAAGAAAACCAATAGGCAAGGTATAATTTTATTATCCCAGTGATAATGCTAAATATATCAACTATATGGCTGATACTTTCTTGCAGAAGATGGTGATGGAATGATACTTACTTATCCGTTCACACCTTGATTCAACTTTAATCACTTGTCATTGTCGCAGAAAGACGGTACTATGTTTTCTCCACCAAGCCATCATCCCCTTTCTACAACTTCCTACCTGTCCCATATCTTAACCCACTAATGCCTAGCGTTCCTGTGTGAGGGATTTTGCTGGAAGAGCACTAAGCATATTGCCTTCCGCCTACCGGCTCATAGTCGCGAAACGCATAGGTCCCTACCCCAGGGTTTCCTTCTTTAGTAAATTTTGAAAATGCCCAGTTTCATCCTTTATAGAGGACACTGGGCGCCAATGGGTGAAAGAATATTTATCCCCAAGGTCCTCTTCATACTCCCTACATGTCGTTGAGCACCTGAATGTTACGACTTACCACTTGACCTTTCCATTAAACCATCACGTATAAATCACCACTGACTCCATGCTGGCTACTCGTGCAACAGCTCTACAAGCACTTCCGTAATGACATGGGTGAAGATTGATTTTAATAGTCTTCGTTTTTCACAAGATAAATTATCAGTTGGAGTAGTTTGTTTAAACTTTATATTAATTTACTCATTTAAAGAAAAAAAAAGTTTAGAAAAAAAAAATTCTGATCCCTTCTGCAGAATGGCGATCCCTATACGAAAATTAGGCTATATCCTTTGTATCTAACCTAAGGATTTTTTGGATTTAACTTTGGCAAACATTGAGCCAAGTTGGGTATCCTTATAAAACAAACATAATCTACAGTGAAAACTTTCTTTTGGACGTACTTTATCATCCTTAGGAACCTTTATAAATTTAAGTTTTCATTATTTAAAGACGTAAGTAAATAAATAATTAAAAATAGTATAATTATCCGACAATGATGAACGATCATTTAATCCGTAACAATAGTGAACATTCCAGAAAGCGATCTCTTTTTGTGGAAAGCTAAAGAGACGTTATAACGATTTTTAACCTCAATTTACATTCTCTTCCATGTTGCGCCTCCCTCCCCTTCTCCATACTATTAGCCTTTTCACCAAAGCATGCTAAATTTTATTTTCCCGGGATTATTATTCTTACTGTATTAACAGTAATCAAACCGAACCTAACCTAATTTTAATCGGGAAACAAAAATGAATAACAACAGACTAAACTAACCTACCTCGAACAGACAAACCTTACATAACCTGAACCTTTTTGTGAAACAAAAAAAAAATTAGTGTTGTTTTGGGGTATAGTTCAGAAATCTGTTTCCTCGTATCAGGTATGTATGGGTTATTCAGCAAACTGGACATACATTGCCCATGACATTCCTTCACTGACGGGGCATTCTTAGTCCTTCTCTTTTCACGAGTCTCTCCCTCGTCCCGAAAATACATCACCACTAGTGAAACCTCTTCCCAACCATACCTTGTCTCTTTTAACCCGCGGCATCCCGGGGACGTACTTCCACGTCCTCACGTTTTGTCACAGCTAATCCCGGGGACGTACTTCAACGTCCTGCAATTGCAAGGTTCATAATTTCCACAATTTTCAATTTTCGCAAGTCATTTTTGGTACGTATACACGTGACACCTTCCTCAACGAGATGCCAGGCAGAGACAATGCCTTACCCAGCATGACCTCCTCCCCCCCCTGCATGCCCTTTTCTCAGCAATTCACCTGTTATCAGTGACCTGGCCAGTATAGCCATGTCATGCCACGGTACGAAATTCAGGGCCAGAGTGATTCCCCAATCAATGACAATGTGGAGGACAAACTTTACATAGTATTAGAGGAAGAAACAGTTAGAAATGATGATCAGGTAATGTGGCAAAAAAAGGTCAGGTATTAGTGAGTGAAACAATGCTTATAATGCCTATATTACTGCTTGAAAACCAATATACTCTTGTACTACATATAAATTCGTAATAGTAAATAAATAAATACCGTTTATGAGTGGTGTGAAATAGTTATCCTCCCATAGAACTCGTTTTCTTTGGTGCCAGCCTGATAGAAAACCCAGTAAGGTAAGGAGGCTCTCCTACCTGTAATGAGTATTTTAAACCTCAGGTGAGCGATTTCTCTATGAATTTTCGATGTTTCTCACCAAAAGCGAAAGTTTTAGCAAAAAAAAAAAAAGGGTCAAAAAATGGTCGGGATTGGGGGGTACCAGTGGTCAAAAAGTGGTCGGGACGGGGCGGGTTAAAATACTCTTTTGTGTTATTTTTAACTATACATCTGAACCTAATCCTCCACTCCTACCTCACAGGAAACGTATCACCGACCCGTATCTTACCTAATTCTTATCACCAGCCCTGCTGAAACCTACCGGCATCATCAACCTTTCCTCAACTCTCCCTTATAACCGATCCAACCACAACTCATCCTTATCGCACTCCCAGCCTAAAATCAATATTCTAACTGCTCCTTCCTCAACTCACCCTTATCAGCGACGCTACCTCAAACCAACCTCATCACCGACCCTGCTACAAATCATCCTTATCACTGACCCTAATTCTACCGTATCACCAACTTTACCACAACTCAGCCTCTGCATGGCCTTGCTGTCAAGCTGCGCCTTCCATTACGGTGGGAAGGAATTGATCAGTATTTTTTAAAGGCAAAAAAGGAGAATTCAAATACCAGAAGCCCTAAATATTATTCCCTCAGTAATTAAGTAAATGAATATAAAATAAATACTTGAAACAAAAACGTTCAGGGGCCGAATGCAAATCGCCAGCCAAAATACGATGTTGGCTAAGGCATAAGCTACGTACAAACAATATTTAAAGACAATCCGCAAAACCCTTAGGGATTCAACGGCTGTGTTTCACAAAAAGCGAATCCATAAATTATATAGCAGCTGGCATTCAGTTGTTTTCTATCCAATCTTCACCAAAAGTAATAGCTTTCTGCACATCCACTTTGTTGCTGTTTTCTGAAGGTTTGGTGAAAATTCATCCACAACATTTTGAGATATTTTGGCAACAGATACAGTCACACACTGACAAAAACTACATTGCTTCTCCTTGCTTATGGAGGACGATAATGAATGAAAGAGCACTTCATCAGGATCATGACTGAGAAAGACGAAGTCCACCACGATTATGCTACCCAAACAGTTTCCACAATCGATGAGATACATCTCAGGAAGGTTTAGAGTGAAGAGAACGAATGAATAAATATATTCCTAGGAGGACCACAGAGGTATGATTCATTTTTTTAAATGCAAGAAACAAGGAACCAAAGGCAAGGAGCCACCAATGCCGTTCCTTCAAAGAAAAAAACAAAAACAATATAAAAAAGACCCAAATTCAAGATCCGTTCATTTCGAGATGCCTGGACACACTGCGTTTAAAAGACTGGAGATCATAGGAAGTAGGAAATACGGAGGGAGACAGTTCCAGAGTTGACCTGTTGCATAAATGAAGGACTGGGAGTAATGGTAAACTCTTGCATTAGAGAGTAGAGCAGAAAAGGGATGAGGGTTTATTACAAGAAGGATGCTACGCACCCATCGTAGAGGTGGAGGAATGCAAGCAGACAGTTCAGGGGAGCAGTAACCATGGATATGATGATAGAAAAGAGATAAAGATGCAACAATGCGGCGAAGAGACAGAGGTTGAATGGAGCCAATAATAGGAGGAGAGTTAATAAGACGAAAAGCCTTTGACTCCACCCTATTGAGAAGAGCTGTATGTGGGGAGCCTCCCCACACATGAAAGTTGTACTCTACACAGGGGTGAATAAAATCAGTGTATATAGTCAACAACTGTGCAGGGGTAAAGAAGGTACGGAGCTGGCTTAGCACACCTAATCTCTTGGAAGCAGATTTTACATGAGATGTAACATGATCTTTGCAAGACAAGTCCCGAGTGAATGAAACCCCAAGCATGTTCAAGGATGATGCAGGACTGAGCTGGATATTATTAAATATTAGTGGGTACTCCTGTGGAAGGCTGTGTTGGGTTGATAAGTGTAAAAAATGAGTCTCTGAAGCATTAAAAACAAGATTATTTTTGCCACAGTCCAAGATACGAGCCAGGTCAGACATTAGATGTGCCATAGCCTCAGCCTTTGCTTATTGAAGTAACTGCTGAGATTGACGTTGCAGGAACCGAATGGAAAGGTGAAGGGTGGGATCATCAGCATACGAGTGGCCAGGATCAGATGCACAGCTAAGAAGGTCATTGATGAATAAAAGGAAGAGAGTTGGTGATAGGACAGCGCCCAGAGGAACACCACTGTTGATGGATCTAGAAGAACGATGACCGTCTACAACAGCGGCTATAGAACGACCAGAAAGGAAGTTATCAATGAAGGAACAGATAGAAGGACAGAAACCGTAAGAGGGCAGTTCGGAAACTAAAGCCCTATGCCAGACTTGATCGAAAGCCTTTGAGATGTCAAGTGCAATGGCAAAGCTTTCACCAAAGTCCTCAAAGGAGGATGACCAGGAGTCTGAAAGGTAGGTGAGAAGATCGCCAGTGGAGTGTCCTTGACCGAACCCATACAGACGATCAGAAAGAAGGTTGTGATAGGAAAGATGCATAAAAAATTTTCTGTTTAGAATTGACTAGAAAACTTTTGAGACACAGGATGTTAAAGCAATTGAATGATAGTTACAGGGTTGGGAATGGTCATCCTTCTTTGGGACTGGCTGAATGAGAGCAAATTTCCAGCAAGAAGGAAAGGTACAGGTTGATAGACAAAGGTGAAAGAGTTTACCTAGGTACTGTGTAAGCACAGAAGCACAGTTCTTGAGGACAACAGAAGGGACTCCATCAGGCCCATATGCCTTGTTAGTATTGAGGCCAGTGATGGCAGAAAATACATCAGCTAAAGAAATTTATATGTCAGCCTTGAGGATGTCAGAGGGGGGAAGTGATGGAGGAACAGCACTGGAATCATCTAAGGTGGAAATGGAGGAGAAAGTCTGAGCAAAGAGATCTGCTTTATCAGAAGAAGAAATAGTAAAGAACCATCAGAGTATAAAAGGGGACGGAAGGATGATGAGGTAAAGTTGTTAGAAAGGTTTTTGGCAAGGTGCAGGAAGGAGCGGGAAGAATTCGAGATAGGGAGTTGAGTGCATTTAGTACATATGAATTTTTTTCTTTTTAGCAGACCGAAGAACAAACTTAGCAAGATTCCAGGCAGAAACATAAACAAAATATGATTCAGGGATGGGTTGGCTCTGGTGCCTTTTATAGGCCTTCTCCTTGTTGCGGACAGCATTAGAACAAGCGTGATTAAACCAAGGATTTCTTGCATTAGTGAAAGTATATGAGAAGGGAATGTATGCTTCCATGCCCAAGAGAATAATCTCCATAATGTGCAAGGCACACACACATGGCTGTCTGCCATGGAAGCAATAATCATTCCAGGGAAAATCAAAGAAGTACTGCCAGAGGGCCTCCCAATCTGCAGCTCCAAAGTGCCATAGTTGATGTTTCTTTGGAGGGTCCATGAGCCGTACTGGAGCGATAGGACAGGTCAAGGAAATGAGTTTGTGATCGGAGGAGCCCAACGGAGAGGAAAGATTAACAGTTTAAGCAGAAGGATTAGTTGTAAGGAAGAGGTGAAGTGTGTTGGAGATCTCTCCAAATCGGTCAGGGATACGGGTAGGGTGCTGTACAAGCTGCTCTAGGTCATTAAGGATACAAAAGATGTTGGCTTGTTCACCAGGTGGATCAGTAAAAGGAGAGGAGAGCCAAAAGGCGGTGGTGAACTTTGAAATTTCCTAGAATGGAGATTTCAGAGAAAGGAGAAATGAATGGATTGTGTTCCATCGTAGAAGTACGATAGTCAAACAAATTTTAATGGTAGAATTAGGGGATAAGTAAAGAGCACAGATACATTCAGTCATAGAATGACAGGAAAGCTGAAGCCAGAGAGTAGAGAATTCGTAAGAATCAAGTTCAGGAACACCAGAGCAAGAGAAGTCGTTGCATACATATACACAACAGCCACCTTTGGCTTTCATATGAGTATAGAGAAAGTAGGAGGAAACAGAAAGGGGTTTCCTGTCAGTTGCCTCAGACAGTTGAGTCTCTGTCAGGAAGAGAAGGTGAGGTTTAGAGGATTGATTGATTGATTGATTGAAAATAATTAAAATCTGGCAGAACAACTGCCAGGGTCATATGCCGCTGGATGACAAAGTAAAAGACACGGCAAAATAAAAAGTGCCTATTCAAAATAAAGTTAATATCTGTTATTAGGAATAAAACACTAAAAATAATAAAAGAATAGTTTATAAAATATCAATTACTTATAAAAGTGGAAGGAGGCCTGTCTCCTGAAGAAAACTAAAAACATCAGTAAAATTGCTAGAGGCTTCACCAAGCATCGAGGACCAACAGTAAGCACCATCTGCCCCCTTATGCCTATGGAGGAATCTCTGACATATGTCCCCAAGACTTGGACACTCGACCAGGAAGTGATGGACAGCAAGGGGATCAAGGCAGTCATCACAGTATGGTTGAGCCTCACCACACATGAGGAACCCATGGGCAAGCCGAGGATGCCCAATGTGAAGCCTAACAAGAGCCACCTCCAGTCGCCGAGACATAGAGGGAAGAACCCTTGGCACAACCACTCTCTGAAAGATTTCTTTCAGTTTGTTGTGAGAAACACCATCCCAGTGTCTCTGCCAAGTACGTTTGAATTGTGTACCGCAAATAAGGTGTTACATCAGAAACAGGAAGTGGGTAGTCAATTGGGGGCTGTTGAGAAGACGCAGCTTTAGCTAAAGTATCTGCCCTCTCATTGCCCACCACACCAACATGTGCAGGAACCCAACAGAAGTCTACACGGCGGCCATGACGGCCAAGAAGAAAAAGCCACTCTAAAATTGACAAAACCAATGGATGGGATGCATTAAAAGACTCCAGTGCAGACAAAGCACTATGCGAGTCACTAAAAATCACAAAAACGGATTGGGGGAGAGTAAAAATGATTTTCAAAGCATATAAAATTCCAGTCAGTTCTGACGTATACACTGAAGTAATCCCAGGAAGACTACTGCCCCTACTAAAGGAAGGGAAGACAACACCAAATCCTACTCCAGTAACAGTCTTGAACCCGTCAGTATAGACGGGGACAGAACCCTCATGAATGGAGGCATGTTCTAAAAAGAGAGAGAGGGACACCTGAGGGGGAAGTGAGCCCTTTTTTTTTAACAATAGACCTACAGAATGTCACACGAGGGAGTAGCCAAGAACCCACCTTTGGGATCCGATGTGGACAAATTGCCAGTCTCGGGACAGAGAGGGCTAACATAATAGACCAGACCCTGTAACCAAATGGCTTTGGGGAATTAGGATGGGTGTCAAAAACAGAAGATCGGGAATCCTGGGAGACAATGGCACAAGAAACTGAGTCTGGAATGCGGTGAAGAAGATACCAACACCTCATCATTAGCAACTGGCGTCGCAAATCCAAGGGGAGTACACCAGCATCCACCACCAAACTTGGAATTGGAGATGATCTGAATGCCCCGGTTGCAAGACGCACACCAGCATGATTCACAGAATTTAACAACCGGAGGCGGGCATCTGTTGCAGAGGAGTAGATCTCACACCCATATTCAAGTTTAGGAAGAATAAGAGACCTATGCAGGAGGTGGAGGGTCTGACGGTCAGCACCCCAAGAGGTATGAGCTAAAACCCTCAAAAGACTCAGAGCTTTAAGACAAGCTGCCTTAACAGAATGAATATGAGGAACCCAGGTTAGTCGTCTATCAAACAGAAGACCCAGAAACCGCATCTCTTCCACACAGGATATTCTCCTACCATAGAGATACAAGTCAGGGTCTGGGTGAACCCCTCGAAGACGACAAAAATGTATAGCCACCGTCTTTGCTGTAGGAAAATGGAAACCGCGAGTTTCTGCCCAGTCAGAAATTCTATTGAGAGCCAGCTGCAACTTCCTCTCTATCAGAGACATTCTAGATGAGGTGAAGGAAATCGAGAGGTCATCAACATATAGCGATCCTCGTACACTGTCAGGAAGTACACTGATGACACTGTTAATGGCTACAGCAAACAGAGTAACACTAAGGATACTCCCCTGTGGTACTCCATCCACTGCTCAGGCATTAGAAAGCACTCCTCCCACTCGGACCCTTAAAATTCGGTTAGATAAAAACTGTTGAATAAAAATAGGCAAGCGCCCACGAAGACCAAACTCATGAAGAGAGAGTAAAATACCATGACGCCATGCAGTATCATATGCCTTCTCCAGATCAAAGAAGACTGTGACCTGGTGTTGGTTAGTGGAAAAGGCCTCACAGACAGAAGATTCCAAGGACAGTAGTGCATCAGAGGTAGATCGCATTTTTCGAAAACCATACTGGGCAGGGGATAAGAAGTCACCTCTCTCTAAAAACCACATAAGCCTAACATTGACCATCTTTTCCAAGACTTTGCATATACAAGACGTCAAAGAAATAGGCTAATAATTCGTTGCCTGTAGGTGGTCCTTACCTGGTTTGGGGATGGGGATAACTACAGCAACACCCCAACAAGCCGGAAACTCCCCAGAACACCAGATCTTATTAAACAGTGAAAGCAAAAACAACAGGGATTCATCGGACAGGTGGCATAAAAAGGCATAAGGAATATCATCATAACCAGGAGAGGAATCATGGCACTGCGACAGAGCTGTCTGGAGTTCAGAAATTGAAAATGGAACATTGTAAGGCTCTCCCCCAGCAGAGGCAAAACTGAGACCACAAGACTCGAGGCGCCGACGGTGGGAAGCCAAAGGCGTATCTGCATCTTTCTGTGACACACTGGCAAAATGATCAGCAAGCAACTCTGCAACAGCAAATGGATCAGCCACAGTGCCACCTCCTGCAAATAAAACAGGAGGGGATGGAACAGTAAATTTTCCCGAAATTTTCTTTACCCAGTTCCACACCTGGGTGATGGAAGTCCTCGAATTGATGGAGGAATCATAACCCTTCCAGGATGAATGCCTGGTCTCCTTTAAGATCCGCCTCATATGAGCTCGTGCTCTCTGATACGCCACCAAATACTGAGGATCTCCACGGTGACGACGAAGTCGTGAGAAGGCGATTCGTTTGGCTCTCATTGTGGAACTGCACTAAGAGTTCCACCAAGGAACCGGACGTTTAGGAAACTGACCCTTTGTTTTTGGAATAGATGATAGGGCTGCTGAGTGCAACACGGTATTGAAATATGACACAGCCTCAGTAAGACAGCCAAATTTGTTGACAGAAAGGGAAGTGAAACTTAATTCCCTGAAACGTGGCCAGTCAGCCTTATCCAAAAGCCAGCAAGGAAGACGTGGCTGAGGTCCATCTGCACTAGCAGTTATGAGTAAGGGAAAATGGTCGCTGCCATACAGGTCTGGCAACACATCCCAGTTAAAATGTAAAACTGCATCAGCTGAACATAAGGACAAATCAATGGCAGTAAAAGTTCCTATCTGGGTATGGAAATAAGTAATTGAATTAGAATTTAAAATGCCTAACTCCTCACCTTCCACTAAAGAGGCCAGCATAACACCCCGAGGGTTGGTCTCATCGTTTCCCCATAATGGATGGTGGCCATTCATATCTCCTAGTAACAGAAAGAGAGAAGGAAGGTCATGAATAAGGTGTTCCAGATCCGCCCTTTCAACAGTAGCACTAGGAGGTAGATAAAGACTGCAAACTGTATACTGCCGACGTAAAAACATCTGGACAGCAACTGCCTGCAAGGGACTGGAAATATCCAGATGACTGTATGGAATATCCTGGCGAAGGAAGATAGCAGCACCTCCATGATGACCTTGGCCTGGCAGAGGATCAGAATAAAAAGCATTGTAGCCAGAAGGACCAGCAGGAGCAGTATCACCAACCATGGTCTCCTGGATACACATGCCTAGAGGAGTAAATTGAGAAACAAGATGACACAGTTCCTCATAGTTAGCACGTAGACCCCGACAATTCCACTGGATGATTGAACCCATAGTGGAGGGGAAAATGATTAAGTACAGGACTGTACACCTCCTAACATGCGAACGGGTTTGGAATGATGCTTAGAAAGGCCCTTGGTAAGAGACTGCCCAGCACCAAGAACCCGCACTTTATGTCGAACATCCGTGGGCAAACGTGAGGACGTGGAAGAGGAAAGTTTTACAACATTCTTCCTTTGAGATGGATTAACATTCGGCTTGGAAAGAGGCTTGGAGGCCACCTTGGGTGATGTGGGATGGCCAGTGCCACCATTAGAAGCTCCAGAAGTGGAGAGTCGACAGGATTAGAACTCTGTGAGAATAACATTGTATTTTTCAGACCGGATGCACCAACGGTCTCTCCAACACCATCCCCAGGTGGGGACCTGACTACAGGCGAACCAGCAGCAGCAGCTTCCATTTGGCTTGACCCCCCAGCCTCTGAGGCAGAGGGAACAGTAGAGAGGTTGATACAAGGTTCGACAACAGAGACCTTAGGTGGCCGGTTTTCAGGCTCTGAGGACTCTGACGAATTATGGTGACGTTTGCCGGGTACAGAAGGAGCCTCATCCATACTGGACAAGGGGGGAAGAGGCTCGTCAACATGTAGATCTGCACCACCACAGAAGTACGCAAACCATCAGCCACTGAAGTGGAGGCAGAGACCGTTGGAGCAGTGGGTGGACGAGCATCAGTCACACACGTATTAGTAATTCCAGGGTTAACATCTGTCAATTCAGTATGTGGGGAAGTGGTCACTGTAAAGAGTCGTGGCAACTTCTGGGACACAGAACGATGTACTGGCGCCCCAGAAAAGACAAAAGCATAAGAAACGCCACGCTGAAAGAAGAGAGTCTGGGCCCTCCTCTCTCCTTCTGGAAAGGAAAATTTCTCTCATGTGCGCGAATGCTCAAAACCTTCTTTTCAAGGTAGTAGTGAGGACAGTTTTTGGAAAATATAGCATGAGGACCCCACAGTGATAGCATTTAAGGGGTCCTGGACAATCACTGGTATGACTCATTTCGCCACAGGAGACACAAACACCAGGATGGCCAGGCAGTGCACATCGGCAAAATTTGTTAACATGCCCATACCCCTGACCGTGGAAACACTGCTTTGGGTTCAGAACATAAGGCTTCACAGGCAGAGACAGCCAGGCAAGTTTCAAGGAAGCAGGCAACATCAAGCGGTCAAAGGTCAGAAACAGCGTCGGAGTCAGGGTCAGAATACCATCGATCTTCTTCTGTACCCGGTCAACCTTTACAACACCATAAGAGCGTAGTTCTTCTAATAACTGTGACTCAGGGTACCGCAGGAGGTCCCGAGAGTAAATAACCCCCTTACTTTGGTTGAAGGTGCCATGGGGTAAACAGGACATACTATTGCCAGATATGGAGGTCAGATTCCGAAGATGGGAGCTTTCTGCTGGGGAGGACACCTCAATAAGTAGGCTACCATCCCCCTGGGTTGAGATCGCCGGTTCACGGCCACAAGCAGAAACAATGGCTCGGTACAGTTAAAAAATATCTATATCCAGCACTGAACCACCAGCAGAGTGTTTCAGTACTAGATACTCAGTGAAGGTCTCAGGCTCACTCTCTTCCGGACTGAATCCCGGAGCCAAACCAACCCGACATGACCTTCTCCTATTCCCAGTTGAACGCTGGGTCAGAGGAGAATAGTCCTTTGGGGCCTGGAAAGGCTCTAACGTGGCAATTGAAGAGGATGATTCCACAGAATTACCAGGGACGGATGAGGTGTCGTCAACAGTATTTTTAGTTAAATAATCCATTAATATACAACAGAAACTTCATTCCCCCACTCCTCCACCAACCATGGAGCCCAACAAGGGGAGGTCGTATCCCAGGGATAACACCACTGGCGACCCCAGAGGTAGCAGGAGAGTATACGCGGGTAACCACCAGGGGAACTGGGCAAGAGTGACTCCAGGACGGTAGGAACCACCAGGCCAACCAGTGCCCACTTGACCTGGTCGGGCCCAACCAGGCCACCCGTCTAGCCAGAATAAGGGACCAAAGAGGTGTATTGCTAGCTGCAGGGTGCATCGTGCAGCATCGCTAAGCCTCCAGGACTCCCGTCTCCCAGCATTACGGAATGCCACGCACGGCAAACACGTGGGGAGGCAAGAGTCCCGCCCTAGATGGCAAAAGGGCAGGGACTAACATCACCAGCAGGCCTCCTCCACCAGTGACGTAGAGGGTGCTTGGTCCACGTGACTGACATATGCCGAACCCTACAAAGGTAGGCATGCCTCCAAAGTAGGTGGCACCACCAACCATGCTTCAAGCCCCACCACCACGTCAAGGTGACCCCCCTCAGCGGGGAGAGGTTTAGTGGAGGAGAGGTGGTGCTTGACAGGGAGAAAGGTAGTGAAAAGGCCACAAATGCTGCAGAAATGATGAAGTGAGTCGGACAGTGGTTCCAGGCATCTCGTTGAGTTGTCACTGGGAGAGGGGCAGATGGAGGCACTTATGGTCCTCCCCCTTGGGACTCCGAGGCCTGGTTATTGTGTGCTTTTTTTTTTTTTTTTTGAAAAGGAAGTGTAGTGTGTACTGTGCATGTAGATTGGTGTTGACAGCTAGAGAAACTTGTATTGGAGAGCATGCTGGCTTACTCTCTGTGTTACTGAAATACTGAAAAGTTCAGCAAAGGGGGATGGTCAGGAACTAGCCACGAGGGCTGATGAAATGGGAGCTCCAGCTCTTCCAGTCTGCAGGTTTTCATCCACCTTGGGAGTACTGCCTTGCTCGACTTGTGCTACAGTCTACTTAAGTTTTAAAGGCACTCGTTACAGTTGGAAATTGACTGGACCTAGTTCCCAAACACTACTCAATCTGCTCAGAAATAGTGAGAGAGATCCTGAAATTCACCACAACCTGACCAAGAAGAAAAATTGCAAGCTGTATGACCAGGTTGAACAAACTGGTCTAGCATATGTCCCCAGACTTCAAAGAACGTGAAAATCAAGATTTCCCGACTTCACAAACCACCAAAATTAAGATTCTATGTATGTACCAGAATAAGGCACGAAAGATATGACGAAAGTGGATCGCCCTTGAGAGAAAGTGGATCCGCCTGGAACAATGCTTGAGGTGATATGAGTAAGACCAAACAACCATGGCTGCACTTTCACCAGCCATGTCTGTTCTAACTGTACTGAAGCAAGGCACTTCTACATAAGCTGTACCGCCTCCTCCTTGTCCTGTACAATCTGCCTCAAGGCAAGACACTTAGTCATTAGCAGGGAATGGAAAATATGAAACTCTGTTGTTCAAGTAACAAGATCCCGCCAGGAAACACCCACTGAACATCCATCCACTGCACTCCCACGAATTGCTACCAGCAAGACATGACCCAGATACCACACAGTCTACGCCGAAGCCGCTGCTAAACTTACGTCAGCTGAGTTAGGAATGACTCGAAACCAACAAGGAATACTGATTTGACTGAAACAGATACACAAACATGCGACAGCATATACCAGTTGCTGAAACATTCTGGAGAGGAAACACGAAGCTGATGGCTTGATACATCGATCATCTTTTCCAAAAAAACGATCTGTTAACCATCAAAATCAAAATCTCACTATTCCCAGGACCATCACGGTAATGTAAGCCCCAAATACAGGAAAATCGTCATCAAGCAACCCATCAACAAAGACCAGACTCCCAGAAACCTCAAGTGAGTAGATTCCAACAAACGACCTGTCACGAGGACGAGATCCCAGAGTCCATCATCATCATCATCCTAAGAAGGCCGAAAACGACCCTCAGTTCCAGGGGCTCCAGACGGGAAACAGAATATGCACCAGAAATTACCTAAGACATCAGGGAAGACCAAATCAAAGACTTAACCCAAAAGAAGATGCCACAGAGGACTATGCAAAAGAAGATGGAAAGCTGTAAACATCATTTAAGTAGAATCCAAGATCTCACAAGACGACTCCCATTCCACAATATGAATCATCCAAGTTGTCAAACAGTGATTAAAATAGAGGGCAAACGTTCTAGAAGTCAAAAATTAACACCCACGTCCAAAGAAGAATATCTGCATACTACGCTGAGCACGCCAGCAACAGCAGCAGATCCCTCATGCCAATAATTAGGATAAACAAGGACTTGTTCTTCCCCTTCTCAGTGGAGGAAAATTCGTTCTAAAATATATGAGCTAGTGGATAATACTAGCTGCCGCTTAGAGGGGCCAGCCCCGTGGGAATACTACTTAATTTGATTTTCTGTTTAAGCAATGAATAATCCTATCTTCTATGGTCAAGTTCGTTATAATGATATCGCCAAAGGTGATTTTTATTCGCAGTCCTCAGTTCATAACAATTTCAAGAGATTGACAAACTGTTGTCCATATTGTTGTAGGAGCTATTGAGACTAATGCTATCTGTCTATCTATCTATATATCTGTCTATCTATTTATCTATTTATAAATATCAGTGTGTGTGTGTGTGTGTGTGTGTGTGTGTGTGTGTGTGTGTGAGATCCCCTTCCTTCCTATACATTTCCTATCCTTTGTATTAGTTAGTCCCTTGCTGTAAGGGTAACTGTCGTCAGAAATTGTGCAGCGCATAGCATGTAGAGAGTTCTGAATGTATTCGAGAAGAGCCCCTGTTTACTCACTTTGTTCTTGCCTGTCAAGAAGCACAGTGCACTACAGTGTCATAGATACAGTACATAATCGTGTTTCATATTTTCTCTGATGTGTTTTTTGTGTGTTTCTTAAAATTAACCATCCATTCTGCTCTCCTTGTGTTATGCCTGGCACAGATAGCGAGGCATTCTTCAGTCCAATTATTAGGAGCGAGCGACCGAAGCGAGCCAGCGACGTTTACTCTCAGCTGTATATGGAAATGAGTGGCCTGGTCCAAACCGACCGTTACACTAGGCAGAAGATAATATCTTTACTCCTATGTGAAGTAGAGTTGAAATTCTTTCAGCATGTGATACACTCATTCAGTAATTTTGTTATATAGAAGTCTATAAACTCACTCATAAAAGTGTAGGAACCCCTTGGCATCTTGAGATTTCGATGGGAGTGTTCGGTTTTAATCGGTGAATGCCCCTGTTATGAAATCAAAATTAAACATAGATAAGCTGTTACAACCCTCCATTTGACAAAGCACATACACTCCACCTCCCTGCACACGTAACCAAGCGTATAACGGCCCTCACCTCGCCACCCCTTGTATAACACTGAGTCAACAGGTCGCACTGAAATCTCAGATTTTTTTTTCATTATTTAAAAAAATAAAAACTACCTATCGAAAGGCACCACATCACTATCAGATACATAACTATTTGAAATTTCATGACTCTATTGTGAATACGTTCTGGTTCTGGCTTCGGATTTCCTATGCAGATTGCATTGAAATCTCTGAGAAAAACTTTTGTTTTAACAACTTAAGACACAGCATTCTACCTGTCAAAAGGCACTAATTCACTATAAGACACATAACTGAAGTTTTTTGACTCTATAGTTAATACATTCTGACACTTCCTCCGGATATAATATCTCTACATCCAGCCGCCCAACTCTATGGACGGACACTAGTGATAACAATACCCTCCCTTAACTTCATGAGGTGGAGGGTATAATAATTTTTCGGCTTAACATTGCATTTTTTGGCATCAATTATAGCAATTAAATATCGGAGATTCCGCCTATGTTTTATATAAGAGGGAAATTGTGATATCACAGCACTCGCTCTCACGTCACGCGCTCACAAAGCGCACTTTACTGGTTAGTTTTATTAAGTTGCATAATTATGTAACTGTCAGACTTCAATCCATAAGAAGATCCACTCTTTTCCTCGCATTTCAGCTGTCTTTCCCATCACCCTTACCTTCACAATTTTCTCCATCTCCACGACAAATTTGCCTATTTTTTCCTTCTTTTTTTGACCCTCCCCCCCCAAACACACACTCCTCTCATCGCCTGTTTAGCCCTTGCTTTTAGTTTTAGTGCTTTCTCTTTATTTCTTTTCTATCGCTACTTTAATGGTCACTGCTCCTCTGAACTGTCTGCTTGCATTCCTCCACCTCTACGACGGGCGCGTAGCACCCGTCTGGCAGCAGACTCTCATCCTTTTTCTGTCCAACTCTCTAATGCAAGAATTAACCGTTACTCCTAGTCTTTCATTTATGCAACAGGTCAACTCTGGAACTGTCTCCCTCTGTCTGTATTTCCTGCTGCCTATGATCTCCAGTCTTTCAAACGCAGTGTGTCCAGGCATCTCAAAATGATCGGATCTTGAATTTGGCTCTATATTGTATTTTGTTTTTCTCTTGGAGGGAACTGTTACTGCGGGCTCATGGCCTTTGGTTCCTTCTTCCTCGCATAAAAAAAAAACTCCCAGATGATATTCCTTTCACTGTCCTTGTGGCTGTCCAGCGAATCCAATCTTTCTCTTTCTCACTGCATATTCTCAAAACTTATCCTACAAAATCCATCAAAGCAACATTTCTTCTACTTCTCATTTTCCGCACCTCCGACATCCCCCAGTCCCCAGTTACTTAATTTTTTTTTTTTTTTTGGCTAAAACCTTCACTTTTGGTGAGAAACATCGAAAATTCATAGAGAAATCGCTCACCTGAGGTTTAAAATACCCAATCCAGGTAGGAGTTCCTCCTTACCTGACTGGGTTTTCTAACATGCTGGCACCAAAGAAAACGAGTTCTATGGGAGGGTAACTATTTTACCCACTCATAAACGGTATTTATTTATTTACTTGGTACGAATGTATATGTAGTATGAGAGTATATTGGTTTTCAAGCAGTAATAAAGGCATTATAAGCACTGTTTCACTCACTAACTAATCACCATACCTGACCTTTTTTTGCCACATTACCTGATCATTATTTCTGGCTGTTTCTTCTTCTAATGCTATGTAAACATTGTCCTCCACATTGTCATCGATTGGGGAATCACTCTGGCCCTGAATATCTTTACTAGCCAGGTCACTGGTAACAGGTCCATTGCCGAGACAATGGCGTGAGGGGGGGAGAGGGAGGTTATGTGGTGTAAAGCATTGTCCCTGCTTGGCATCTTGTAGAGGAATAGAGGAAGGTGTTCCATGTATACATACGAAAAATCATGCGCCAAAATTGAAAATTGTGCAAATTAGGGACCTTGCAATTGCACGACATACTGGTACGTTGCCGGGACTGGCAAATGCAAATCGTTGCAACATACCCATACGTCGACGGGACGGGGTGGGCTAATCCAAGTGCACAAGTTCCATTTACTTTTGTTTGCTATTGCATCCATGTCCTTGTATTTGCAATTGCTGTAAGTTTGTCACTTCCTGTACTTGTGGCTGTTGTGAGTACCTGTGCATGTACTGTACTGTAAGCTATGATGTCTAGTGGTTGTTTTAATCTCAGAGTGAGCCATACGGAAATTACTTCGGTTATCAGAGAAGAGATGTGATGACTGGCAGACCTAATAAAGATACATCAACGTAATTATTTTATTATTTAAATATCCATATTTATTACTGACAAGTTCACATATCTTTTCATGACCGATTAATCTTACTACTTACCTTCGTAAAAGGGAGCCTTGAAGCCCTGAACCAGTTATTACAGTTGTTGTGGTTACTAATTTATCCGAGATGTTATTGTAGGTTTGGATAATTCCTGGATGTGAAGTGTTGTGGACAAGCAGTGGATGTTGAGAATGAGAGAGTGTCCTTCCCTTCAAGGATGATTCAGGTGATGCATGGGCGAGATGTGTCATTCCAGCACATAGCAGCAGCAACATACTCAACCAGAAGTGCCAGTGCCACTTCATTGTGCAGTTCACTCCACCTGTACCCAGTACTCTGATAAGATTGATATTCTTCGATAGGTTGAGGTCTTTCTAGTTACTTTTGCTACTACTAATATCTTCCGATAAGAGGGTGCTTCTCTAGTGAAAGGACTAATGAAGGATGCATAACTCTACCTAGTCCAAAATCTTTCTCTGAAGCTCAACATAATATTCTACAGATAATATGAATATCAGGTATTAAAGCTACTCTCTTTCTGTGTGTGTGTGTGTGTGTGTGTGTGTGTGTGTGTGTGTGTGTGTGGAAACTTGCTGAGTTATCCTATTGGCAAAGCTTGTGAAATACAAAACATAATTGGTTAGAAAATGTTGACATATAATCATCCATATGATTTTGCCTCATCCATATTTGTGGCCAAATCAAGTGTGTTCCAGACTGTGCCACTAAATCACTGAGTCACTGGATTTTATTTTTTATATATGGTGTGTTGAGGATGCGGGATATTGGTAGTATGTTTGCTGTGCAACTGGAGCGTATTTGGGATGTGTCTGAGGGGCGTGCAGTGTACATCTGTGCTGTGTCTGTGGCGTATCTGAGTGGTGGAAGGGTGTATCGAAAGACAGGACAACTTTTGAGATGTCTTGAGGTGATGTACAAGGCTGAGTGGGTGCTGGTGTGAAACTTGTTTTTCTGTTTGGTTTTCCATTTTCCACTCAACGCCGGAATGCCACAAGGATAAGTTCTGGCTCCAACCCTATTCCTAATTCGTATTAATGATCTCATATATGTTACAAGTAATCCCATCCATTCATATCAGATGACTCAACACTTCACAGTTTATTCATACTTAAACATCCATTCACAAACGTTAATATCTCTAACTCACAACTAGGTGCAGCCATGTTCATAAATCAAGACCCATCTAGGATCAGTGAATGGAGACAAAATAACCTTGTCGCATTTAATGCTAGTAAAACCAAGTATCCTCCCTGTGGCGGGGGGGACACAACCTGGCCGCACTATGGGGTGGTACTACTAGTCTGCGGCCAGGTTGTGTTAGGAAGAATACTGCCACCGTATTCCCTGCGTGTCGTAAAAGGCGACTAAAAGGGGCGGAGTGAGGGGACTAGGGACCCCCTCCTCTGTTTTTTAGTTCCTAAAAAGAGACAGGCCAGAGAAAGGGATGGGGGATGGAGTTATCCCCGTACCCTGAAGATTGGGTCTATGAATGTGCGTGGATGTAGTACAATTGAGGCTAAAAGGGAGGAGATTGGGAGAATGTTTGTGAGAAGAAAGTTGGATGTGTTAGCTTTGAGTGAAACGAAGATGAAAGGGAAGGGGTAATCTATGTTTGGAAGTGTGAATGGAAGATTGTCAGGTGTTGATAGAGGAAGGACAAGAGAAGGTGTGGCCTTGTTAGTGAGTCCCGAAGTGCAGCAGTGTGTGATTGAATGGAAGGAGGTGTCATCGAGACTGATGTGGGTGAAAGCGAAATTTGAACGTGAGTTGTGGGTGTTTGTGAGTGCATATGGGCCTGGTAGTGAAAGGGATGAACAAGAGAGGGAGTCTTTCTGGAATGATGTTGATGAGTGTCTGCAGAGTTTTGGAGCGAATGTGAATGTGATAATGATGGGAGATCTGAATGCTAGAGTGGGAAATGTAGCAGTTGAAGGCATAGTTGGTATGCATGGTGTGCCTGGAAGAAATGAAAATGGGGAACGAATGATAGCGATGTGTGTTGAGCGAGAGATGGTGATTGGAAATACGCTGTTTGAGAAGAAAGATATTTATAAGTATACATGGGTGAGACAGGAGGGTGGAAGGGTTGTTGATAGAGCCTTGATGGACTATGTGGTTGTGTCTAGGAATGTAATAGGAAGATTGTTGGATGTGAGAGTTCTGAGAGGGGAGGGTGGAGGTATGTCTGACCACTACCTGGTGGAGGGAAAGTTAAGAGTAGGTAAGAGATGGGTGAGAGCTAGGAGGGTTAGGTGTGGCAGGGAGGTTTTGAAAGTGAGTGAGTTGGATAAAAGAGAGAAAAAGATAGAGTATCAGGAGAAATTGAAAGATGAGTGGAACGCAGTGAAAGATCGGGAAAATGGCAGCGTGGAGGAGGAATGGCAGTTGTTTAAGAGTGCTGTGGTGGGGCATGCAGAAGAGGTGTGTGGTGTGAGACGTGTGGGTGGTGGTGTAAGAAAAGGAAGTGAATGGTGGTGCGAGGAAGTAAGTATGGCTGTGGCTGAGAAGAGACTTGCATATGAAGTGTGGCTGCAGAAGAAGGATGAGATGTCATATGAAAGGTATAAGGGAAAGAGGAATAGAGCGAGAAGGGCTGTGTGTGATGCTAAAGTGGCAGCAGATGAGAGGTGGGGTAGGCGGCTGACAGAGAATTTTCAACAGAATAAGAAAATGTTTTGGAAGGAGGTGAAAAGGGTGCGAAAGGGAGAGTCTGGGAAGGAAGAACGAGTAAAAGCAGAGAATGGAAGGATGTTAATTGAGATGGATGCAGTAAGGAAGAGATGGGCAGAGTATTTTGAAAGATTGTTAAATGTAGAGGAGGAAAGGGTGGCTGAGATTGTGGCAGATAGAAGGGTGCAAGGAATAAATGTGTTGGGAGAGTTGAATGATTCTTTGATCACGAAGGAGGAAGTGGAGAAGGCAGTAAAGGAGATGAAAACAGGGAAAGCTGCAGGTATGGATGGGTGTGCTGTGGAATGCTTGAAGGGTGGTGGAGTGACTATTGTTGACTGGTTAGTAAGATTATTGAATGTGTGCTTTGAGAAAGGTATGGTGCCAATTGACTGGGTAAGTGCTTGTGTGGTCCCATTGTATAAAGGCAAGGGTGATAAGTATGAATGTACTAGCTTTAGGGGTATAAGTCTGTTGAGTGTTGTAGGTAAAGTGTATGGTAGAGTGTTAATTATGAGAGTTAGAAAGGGTACAGAGGGAATGATTAGTGATGAGCAGTGTGGCTTTAGGAGAGGGAGGGGATGCGTTGATCAGGTGTTTGCTGTGAGACAAGTGTGTGATAAGTATTTAGCGAAAGGCAAGGATGTGTTTTGGGCATTTATGGATTTAGAGAAAGCGTATGATAGAATTGATAGGGAGGCTTTGTGGACTGTTTTAAGATTGTATGGACTTGATGGTAGGTTACTAAAAAGGGTGAAAAGTTTTTATGTAAATAGTAGAGCGTGTGTAAGAGTGGGAAATGCTGTGAGTGATTGGTTTCCCGTGAGAGTGGGGCTGTGACAGGGATGTGTGATGTTGCCTTGGTTGTTTAATATTTACATGGATGGTGTTGTAAGGGAGGTGAATGCAAGAGTTTTAGGTGGTCTGAGTCTGGTAAATGTTGATGGAGGAGAGTGGAATCTGAAGCAGCTGCTGTTTGCAGATGATACTGCACTGGTGACTGATTCAGAGGAGAGATTGAGACAGTTGGTAGAGGAATTTGGAAGGGTGTGTGAAAGGAGGCAATTGAAATTAAATGAGAATAAGAGTAAAGTGATGAAGTGTACGAGGCTGATAGATGGTAGGGGGATGAATATAGTTTTGAATGGTGAGTTGCTTGAGGAGGTAGAGTGTTTTAAATATCTAGGGTCACATGTTGCTGTGGATGGAAGAATAGATGCAGAAGTGAAGTTTAGAATAAATGAAGTAGGAAAGGTGCTGGGAGGAATGAAAAAAGTGTTTAAATGTCGTTCGCTTAGAATGGATGTAAAGAGAAGGCTGTATGAGGGTGTTGTTGTACCGACTGCATTATATGGGGCTGAAACATGGAATATGGGTGTAGCTGAGAGGATAAGTTTGAATGTAATGGAGATGAGATGTCCGAGGAGTATGTGTGGAGTGACGCATATGGATCGAGTGCGAAATGATGAAGTGCGAAGGAGAACTGGAGTTGTTCGGGAGATGGCTGGTAGAGTTGAGCAGAGGGTGTTGCAATGGTTTGGGCATATGGAGAGAATGGATAATGAGCGATTGGTGAAAAAGATAACTAGATCTGATGTGAGAGGTGTAAGACTGACAGGAAGACCACGAATTGGATGGATGGACAGTGTGAAGAGAGCGCTGGATGCGAGAGGGATGTCTGTTGAGCAAGGAAGAGTGGCTGTGCGTGACAGAAATAAATGGAGAGAAATTGTGAATGAATAAGTGATGACGCAGCCCTGAGTGGATATTCTCCCGCATTTGGTCTGATCAGCTAGTCAGGTCAGGTGCGGGTAAGGGGATGGGTCTGTTATGATGTGGCAGGGATAAACCAGTTCTGCTGTCGGGCCCTGCTGTGGATGTCACTGACTGCATTGCGCAGTTGACCCTTGTGCAGTGTGATGCGGTGAGGATCTGTCCGTTCTCCCCTTTGGGGCTAAGATGCGAATGAATGTGTTTGAATGGATGAGTAAATGGAGGGGGGGTCGTCCTGTCTCGGCTACCTCCCTTTCCTTGGGGGAAGCAGCCTAGGTATATAGATAGATAGACAGAAAACCAAGTATAGACACTTTACTAATAGACAGATATTGCCAGACTTCTATATAACCTTCAGTGCTACTAATATTCCAGTCTCCAAAAGTATTGAAATTCTCGATTTCACTTAGCAGTGCCTTCAGCTGGACGTCTCATGTCAGATCACTTGCTAAAACTGCCTCAAAGAAACTTGAATTCTTGCGCAGAGTTCGTAGCTTCATCACTGACGAGCAGTTGGCTAGAGTTTATAAGAGTTATGTGCACTCTCAGCTGGAATATTGCTCACCCTTGTGGAGTGGATGTGGAGGGGTAGAACTAAAGCAAATAAATAAAAATCAGAACAAAGTTGTTAGAATTATTAATTACTCTTCTATTATAAATGAACTACCTCCTCCACAGGTAAGAAGGAATGTTGCTTGCCTTGCATTATTTTACAGATGTTTTTATGGCAAATGTTCAGACGAACTTACATCCATTGTGCCACCTCTCCATTCCTTCCCTTGTACCTACACAGGAATATGGTAGCGTTCAAGACTGGAATGTCACATTGTCATATTGCAGAACTTCCGCCTATCAGAAATATTTTATTCCCCGAACCGCATCTCATTGGAACTCCAGAGTTGTTTCCCCCTTAACTTCAACCTACAGCTGTTCAAGGCCAACTGCTGCAGATTTTTTTTGTGACATGGAGAACACCATTAATATGGTGTATGGATTTTTTTTATATACATTTGTTTTTCCTTCCTCTGTCCTGTTATCTAAAAACAGTGATTATTTTCTACCATCTCCCCCATCAGCCTATTACTATAAGATATAAGATTTTTAAATAATAGGGTACTGAAATGAAAAGCTTCAGGATGTGTATATTATTGACAAAACGTAGGCACTAAGTAAATTCAGACATTGCAAAATACCAATAACACTGTGAACAACTCAACTTTAATGTTTAAAAAATCATTAAGTCGAATGTTCTTGTAACTAATGATATAAGGGTGGGACTCTCAAGTACAGTATATTTAAGAACAGTTCTCTGTTTAATTTTTTTTTTCATTAAGAACAAGGACAAGGGACTGCACTTTTTTCATATATACGCTGCTCCTCCTACAAATATCTTAGTAGAGGAAAATTGTCGTAGGTTATTTTAAGGGCAGTGAGGGAATGGAAAGTGCAAAATCTCCAGCAGAAAAACAAGTGAGTTATGACAAGGAAGCGATCGCAAGTATGTTTGAAAATTCTACCCCAGTATATCAAAATGGCTTAATCTTTGACTGAAAAGATGCCGAGTACTATGGCGCATTTTTTTTCTTTTCTTGCTACTTTCAGACGATATTATTGAAGCTGAATAAGACCTCTGACTGAAGGGGTTAATGAAATGGATATATATATAATTCCTTCACTTCCAAAGTCCTTCCTCAGTTGAATAAAGAAGTATTGAGAGTATAAATAACTGACGAAACTCATGTCCTGTATAGGTCAGGTTCAACTCCCTCAATCCTATGACGTGTTATTCATGGTACCCTCGGAATCGAATTGAATTATTAAATATTAACTTGGCGCAGCAACAACTTGGCCATATGGCGCCGGAAAAAATATAAAAACCATATTAGAACAAAATTAATATCTGAATCCATGCTCAAATCACAAAATGATTTTTAAAAATCAAATATACATATCAGTTAATTGAAAAAAGTGGAGGAGGCTTGCTTCCTTCAGAAAATTAAGAAAGTAAGCCAAATAGACAGAGGTTCCTCCAAGCATGAAAGACAGACAGGAAGCAACAACTGCCCTGATACCTCCGGACGATCTGACTCAGCTTGGGAGAGACTTGGACGGGTTAGAAAATAGGCCTCACTTAATCCTGTAATATAAGAAGGCCGTCCTTAGCTGAATACCATCTCCTGGTGGGATTAAAAATAAAACAAAAAGTACCTCGTCCACTTCAAGGGATTAACAATGTGAAAAATTGACTCTATGCAAAGAATTTATGTTTAGCATCAGGGTACACTAGCTGTGCGGTGGCAATGACATATGTTGTTAAGCTTCCATGTTCTTTATAATGTAAACAGTGTGGATACAGTGTTTTCATTTGAACAACTCACTACCTAAAGATCTTCAGAAACATTGACAATTTTTGCTTGGTTCTTTCATGCATCCCAAATTCGTGCTCCATCGTGCCCTAAGTACTGCCCCTCCATCCCGGAGAATCCGTCATTCCTCATATATACCCTAAGCAGTACGGGTATAACGAAGAGTACGTCGGATTGTGGCCTCCAAACATATCATCTGCGTAAGTGCCGTCCCAGTAATGTCTCTCTAGGTCTTGGTAAGTTAACCCTGCATCCGAGTGTATAAAACTGCCCATGTCCGGAAGGGGATAGGGATTGTAACGAAGCTCGTTCTTCGATTTGCTTGAAGGATCACTGCCTTTCTTCACTGATCTTCCACTTCTAGATTTCCTGTTAACATTTCCTTCCCGCATCCATCGCCTGATCCACCTGCACACTGTGGTGACGCTCGTACCACAGTCTTGAGCAATAGCGCGGGCTGGCAGTCCACTGCGCCACATCCACACAAACTTCGTCCTTTCTGACAACGTTGTGGGTCTATAGTTGTGCAGCTTTTCCATCATAGATGCTTCTGTGTAAAAGCCAAATACAAACTATTAATTACTGAAGTGAGCATTGCCTGTTTTTCTTAACTTGTGAGTAAGTTTGGCATTTCTCGAACAAAAAAAAGTTTTTATCTCCTTTGCACTGAGGTGGTTAAGATATTATTTAGGTTATTATTCGGTGCCATATGGAGAAAGGGAAATGAATACATATACACAGTATATAATCATGGTCCTCAAAATTCATTATGAAAATTTCGAAAATGCTTTGAATTATTATACTTGTACTCACTGAAGTACTGACTTCTGCAATATTTCCTGAGCATCCCCCTTTGCTGAACTTTTTCAGTGTCTCAGTAATACAGAGAGTAGGGCAGCATGCTCTCCAGTACAAGTTTCTCTGTCAGCACCAGTCTACATGCACAGTACACGCTACACTTCCTTTTAAAAATTAAAAAAAGGAAAATGACGGACATGAATCATGCCTCGGAGTCCCTGGGGAGGGGGGATAATAAATGCCCCTACCATCCACCCCTCTCCCTGTGACGACTCCTCGACTTGCCGGCAACCACTGGCTGACTCACTTCTTCATTTCTGCAACATTCGTGGCCTTTCCTCCAACTTTCTGTTGAACACCACCTCTCCTCCTCTAAACCTCACATTCTCTTTTTAACAGAGACTCATTTGTCTGAGGCAACTGACAGCTAACCCTTTTCTGTATCCTCCCACTTTCTCTATACTGATTTCAAAGCCAAAGGTGGCTGTTGTGTATATGTATGCAATGACTTATCTTGCTCTCATGTTCCTGAACTTTTTTCTTCCGAATTCTCTACTCTCTGGCTTTGGCTTTCCTGTCTCTGACTAAATGTAACTGCTCTGTTTACTTATCCCCTGATTCTACTGACTATAAAAAATTCTTCGACTATCTTACTTGTACGATGGGAAACATTTTGTCCAATTCTGACTCCTCTGAAATCTCCAATCTAGGAAGTTTCAATGTTCACCACCACTTTTGGCTCTCCTCTCCTTTCACTGATTCACCTGGTGAACAAGCCTACGTCTTTTGTATCCTTAATGACCTAGAGCAGCTTGTACAGCACCCTACCCATATCCCTGACCGCCTTGGAGAGAGCTCCAACATACTTGACTTATTCCTTACAACTAATCCTTCTGCATAAACTGTTAATCTTTTCTCTCCATTTGGCTCCTCCGATCACAACCATATTACCTTGACCTGTCCTATCACTCCGGTACAGCCTGTGAACCCTCCAAAGATATGTCGACTGTGACACGTTGGAGCTGCAGATTGGGAGGCCCTCAGGCAGTGCTTCTTTGATTTTCCCTGGAATGATTATTTCTTCCATGGCCAACAGCCATCTGAGCGGGCCTTGCACATTACGGAGGTTATTCTCTCGGGCATGGAAACATATATTCCTTTCTCATATCCTTTGACTGATGCTAGAAAACCTTGGTTTAATCACGCATGTTCTAATGCTGTCTGCAACAGGGAGAGGGTCTATAAAAGGTACCAGAGCCAACCCACCCCTGAATCATATCTTTTTTATGTTTCTGGCCGGAATCGTGCTAAGTCTGATTTTCGCTCTGCTAAAAATATTTCATCCATACTAAGTGCTCTCAATTCTCCAACTCAAATTCTTCCCGCTCCTTCCAGCACCTTGCCAAAAACCTCTCTAACAATTTTACTTCATCATCCTTCCCTCTGCTTTTCTACTCTGATGCTCTGAAGCTATTTCTTCCACTGATAAAGCAGATCTCTTCACTCAGACTTTCTCCTCCAATTCCATCTTAGACAATGCCGCTGCTGTTCCACCGTCACTTCCCCCCTCTGACTTCCTCATGCCTGACATTAAAATTTCTTTAGCTGATGTATTTACTGCCACCACTGGCCCCAATAAAATTAAGGTATATGGACCTGATGGAGTCCCTCCTGTTGTCTTCAAGAACTGAGCTTCTGTGCTTACACCCTGCCTAGGTAAACTCTTTTGCCTTTGTCTTTCAACTTCTACCTTTCCTTCTTGCTGGAAGTTTGCTCTCATTCAGCCAGTCCCAAAGAAGGGTGACCATTCCCAACCCTCTAACTATCGTCCAATTGCTTTAACATCCTGTCTCAAAAAGTTTCGAGTCTATTCTTAACAGAAATTTTTTAAGCATCTTTCCCATCACAACCTTCCTTCTGATCGTCAGTATGGCTTCCGTCAGGGATGCTCCACTGGCGATCTTCTCACCTACCTCTCAGACTCCTGGTCAACCTCCTTTCGGGACTTTGGCGAAAGCTCTGCCTTTGCACTTCATATCTCAAAGGCTTTCGATTGAGTCTGGCATAAATCTTTAATTTCCAAACTGCCCTCTTACAGTTTCTGTCCTTGTATCTGTGCCTTCATCTACAGATTCCTTTCTTGTCGTTCTATAGCCGCTGTTGTAGATGGTCATCGTTCTTCTCCTAGATCTATCAACAGTGGTGTTGCTCAGGGCTCTGTCGTATTACCAACACTCTTCCTTTTTTTCATCAATGATCTAAGTTGTACACCTAACCCTATCCACTCGTATGCTGATGATTCCTCCTTTCACCTTTCTTTTCGGTTCCTGCAACGTCCATCCCAGCAGTTACTTCAACAAACAAGGGATGAGGCTACGGCACACCTAATGTCTGACTTCACTGCTCTCTCTGCTGGGGTAAAAATAATCTTGTTTTTAATGCATCAAAGACTCAGTTCTTACACTTATCAACCTGGCAAAATCTTCCACATGAGTACATTCTAATGTTTAGTAATATCCAGCTCAATCCTTCATCATTGTTGAACATGCTTGGGGTTTCATTCACTCGGGATGTATCTTGGAAAGATCATATTACATCTCTTGTAAAATCTGCTTCCAAAACATTTGGTTTGCTAAGCCGACTACGTACCTTCCTTACCCCTGCACAGTTGTTGATTATATACACTGGTTTTATTCGCCCCTGTGTTGAGTACAACTCTCATGTGTGAGGAGGCTCCCCTGATATAGCTCTTCTCAATAGGGTGGAGTCAAAGGCTTTTCGTCTTATTAACTCTCCTCCTCTTATTGGCTCCATTGAACCTCAGACTCTTCGACGCACTGTTGCATCTTTATCTCTTTTCTATCATTACGTCCATGGTTACTGCTCCCCTGAACTGTCTGCTTGCATTCCTCCACCTCTAAGATGGGTGCGTAGCACCCTTGTAGTAATAAACTCTCATCCCTTTTCTGCCCTACTCTCTAACGCAAGAGTTAACCGTTATTCACAGCCCTTCATTTATGCAACAGGTCAACTCTAGAACTGTCTCCCTCCGTCTGTATTTCATACTTCCTATGATCTCCAATTTTCTAAACGCAGTGTGTCCAGGCATATCGAAATGAATGGATATTGCATTTGGCTCTCTTTTGTATTGTTTTTTTCTTGGAAGGAACTGTTATGCAGGCTCCTAGCCTTCATCCTTCATCCTCGCATTAAAAAAAAAACATGATCCTGCATTACCCCGTATCAGGCGACTGAGGCATAGCAGAGTAGTGTTACCGTCATGTCTTTTTATTTTTTGTGTGTGTCCGACTCTGGGCATAGGCTTCACAGTCCGTTATCAAGGTCCAGTAATCCTCCTCCATCCATACACCTCCACATGTCACCACTTCGGTGCTAACACCCACCACCCATATTGAATACATGCTAGGGCTGTCTCATACAGGACTGGTGTATTGGTATTAGTGGGTGTATTTTCACAACATGTTGGCGGGTCTTCTGGTAGATCAGTAAAGTCTTCTTTAATGAAATTCAAATCCTTAAACTGTTCCCTGCCCTAGCGGGGATTTGAACCTGGGTCCATTAGGACTGAAGGCCAACTCTCTACCAATTCGGCCACTGCGTCCCCCACAGTATTCATAAATTTTTGCAGAATCTTAGATTTAACAACTTTGTTTTAATTAGATATATAGTTTTAAATTAGTTAGATTTTATATATTTAATGAGTCACATCAGCTGACCCATGGAACTACGTTCTAGAACGTTCTGTCATGGCTTGACCTAGACAGCCACACCCAAAATGTACAAAAATGACCAGCCACAAACCGTTCATCAGTTATATTCTCACTGTTGATTACATCGTTTCAAACTGAGTATATCAAAACACCGTCTCCAACGAAGCTCAACTAAACAAGGTTTTACTCTTAGACTGTAAAGCAATTGTTACTGTGTAATACTGAATAGTGTTACGTTAGGTAGGAACTACAGTAAACACCATCATGTTTGATCTCTTTGTAGGCTTTAGGTTTTGGACATCTCTAGATCTCTCATGGCATGTGTGACCCGAAAACAGGATCATGCTTGGCTGATTGACTTTCCAACTGACGTGATACTCAAAAGGCATCTCCCATCTTGGGTACTAGTCCTACAGTGGTATTTCAAGTTACAGCATTGCAAACAGTTGGAAGTAAAAAGTGCAGCAATGCAGTTGTTAGCGAATCAATGTGCATCTGGGAGAAGGAGCAAATCCCAACTACAGAAGAGTAGAATGATATTTCTAAGGTGGAAAACAGGGTGAAGCAGTACTGGTCTATCCTTAAGGGAAAAGCTCGATGATCTACACCACAGGTAAAGAGAGAAGATGAGTTTTAAGCGAGACTGATTTATTTCATATTGCCCATGTCGAGGCTTTTCAGCTCATTAAAGTTCCCAGAGGATTTTAAATTCCACAGAGTGCAATGGGAGCCAAGGAATCGGGGCTCAATAGTCAGCGTGGACACAATCCTGGCATAAAAAGAGGAGCAGGCACTTCAACATAACCAGTTGATGACAAAGAGAGTGCAGCAATTATAATGGGAATGAACAGTGAGAGAGGAGACTGCCAAGTTGACATACTGAACAGCAGTGACAGCTGCAGTGATTAAGCCAATTACAGCGAGAGAAGTAGCACTCATTCCCCAGCAAAAAAGGTTGTGCCATACAAGGAACATTGTTGCATCAGAGCTGAGTGCAGTACTTCACCGCACACTAAAGTCAGTGACCGTTCGGCAATTCACATATTATCCGTAGCAGCTTCCTCCATGGGTTATGAATGCTCAAAGTTGACAATCTATTGGTCGTTGATTAGAATATCTAGGTGAACCCAAAAAAGGGCGATCATGGAATGATCCTGGACTCTTTTGCATGCGACAGGAGCCTAATCATCCAATGAGATGGGAAAATCTTTCCAGATGTTGGTAAGGAGAAGGTTGCTGTGTTCCTCTCATTGCCACTGTCAATACCACAAGTAAAACTGAAAAGCTTCTTCATGTACCAAAGATTTCTACGGGGACTGGACAAGCTTCTACTGTAATGCAATGTCTTAAGGACTGGTAGTTATCAGAGAAGGTGGTTGGTATGAACTTTTATACAACGTCAAGTAACACTGGATCAGCATTAGGTGCATGCACTCTTCTGCAGCAACAGCTGTGATGCCCACTATTTCATCACATCTTGGAATTGGTTGCAGGAGAAGTTTTTGCAACGTGTTTCAGCCCGTCTTCTGTTCCGGATACACCCATATTCAAGCGTTTTCAAACAAGATGGAAAACCATCGATAAAGAGAATGCCATTGATTCCTGTTTATCTGGCTTCTGAAGTGGCCAGCACGTTTTGCCGTTGCAAAGAACAGGTTGTGTCATTTTGCATCAAGGAACTTGAATTTGTTCAACCTAGGGATGATTACCATGAACTTCCTGAGTCAGTCACCGTTCTCTTTGGTGAGCGTCCACCAAGGGCGTCTTTCAATTTCTGGCCAGGTGCCCTTAACAGTGCAAGGTGGGTGGCCCACATGATCTACAGAATCAAGATGTATTTGTTCCGATCTCAGTTTCAAATGGTAGTTGCTGAGCACATTGCACTGGGACAATTTATGACACTCATAGGGGTATTGTACATCAAAGCCTGGTTCGATGCTCCGTCAGCTACTGCTGCTCCAGCTGAAGTTCTAGCATTCTTGAAAGAACTACTCTCCTCTCCTGATTCCAGCATTGCCTCAGTCGCTGGCAAAAACTCGCCAATCACCCATGGTACCTGAGTGAATAGGTAGCCGGCAGGGGCGTCATTTGGGGGGAGGCAGCGAGGGGCGCTCGCCACTCCCAAGCTTTCTGAGGGGGCCTCCGAATCAACCACAAGTAATGAAAAAAATATAAGGTTAACACCGTGAAATTAATAATATTTGCATTTAGCCTCAATACGTTTTGAGTGAAATATATCGTTTGTGTGTGTGTGTGTGTGTGTGTGTGTGTGTGTGTGTGTGTGCATGTGTAATAATCACAGTAATTTACTAGGTATATTAAAAGGATGTCAATGTAAATATGTTCCTAGCCCGCTGTTCAGTTAACTTCAGTACCGAGCTGCCTTTTTTATTGGATTCTAGCTATCATTAAAAGCTTTTCTTCATCTTAGGAAGTATGTACCTGTAGGTGGGAGTCTTAAGACTTCATTTAGATCAGTGGTTCCCAAAGTAGGCAGTGAGAAGATCCAGGTGGACTGTGAGGTATCGTGGAACTGTGAGGAAAAAGGGGACGGTAGGGGACGGCCGGGTGGCATCAGAACTAAGTAAGCATTTTTTGTTTATATATATGACATTTAAGCACTTAAGTGACATGTATGCTTTACAAAAAATAAAATTATCATAGAATTATACACGAAAGCATGGTTTTATTTTATTCTGTGGTTCAAAGTCGGAGTTAAATGTTCGAACATTTTGTTAATATCTTGGTAACGTGGTCTGGACACGATAGGTGCCACACGCCAATGGCCAGCCAGTCAGACAGCAGATGCCGTTCATTCTATAAGGGCTGGTAAAGTACGTATGAACACAGTTACATTGTCAAATTAATGTATATCTTTCCATGTAACTATAATAATCTCTTGGAATTGGTAGAGTATAAAGCTGCTTTAAGTAGAATTTACAGCATTATTCAGCATGGCATGTAGGCCTTTGCAAAGCCGAGATCACGAAGATATCCACTGTTGGAGTAGTTTATCCATTTTTCAATGCAATAAATATACCGTACGTAGTTTAATTTTCAGTTTCCTTTAATTAATTCTGAAATCAATATACTATTCTTACCTGAGCCTCTTCCAGATTTAAAAACCATCATTTTATTTCTCTCACCTCTTAGTGTAGAGCTTATTTTTTCACTTTAATTTATATGGTTCATGGTATTTTGGGGGCTAGTAAGCTAAAACCTCTCCATTTTTAATTCAGTTACAAGTTTACAACTTTTTATTCTCAGTCTTGTATTCATTGTCTTTTCAGTACGCTATAAGAATGAAGTCAGTTTAAGCTTTCAGCAATACAAATATATTAATTGCTATTTGGGCTGTTATCCAAGTTCATTAGCATATAATGTAATGAAATGCACTTTACCATGCACCTTAAATTTCATATTCAGCTTCACAGAGAAATACTGCCAATGCTAGAATATCCATTAGTGTGTGTGTGTCAGGAAGTAATTGGTTTAATAGTTATATACAGTATACAGTATATATTTGTTTACTGCTTTAATTCTCAAAATATAGCTTTGCATGTGGCTTCAAAATGTTTGCTCACCACCCCACCCATGTGGGGAGGTGGGAGTATGGGGGCCTCCTAAATACCCTATGCACCCCCCCAAGGAAAATTGAAATGATACGCCTGTAGCCGGACTCACAATATTCAATGGGACAATTCCACTCGATGTTAAGTGTAAGATGGCTGTCGTGCATAAGGGGGAACACAACAAGAATCTTCAGCCAAGAGCACATGTTGACCTAGCAACAAAGGAAGTCATCGCAGATAAGACTGTAGGGAATTTCAACACATCTGCCTTACTGGTGTCATGTGCATGGAGCGACTTTATGCTGGAAGTTACCGTTCTTTTCTCTATTAACCCGTCATGTCCCGAGGTTTTCCGCACCTCCGACATCCCCCAATCCCGAGGTATTTTCGAAAAAAAAATTTTGGGCTTAAACCTCCGCTTTTGGTGAGAAACATGGAAAATTCATAGAGCAATCGCTCACCTGAGGTTTAAAATATTCGATGCAGATAGGAGTACCTCCTTACCTGATGGGGTTTAATTTCAGGCTGGCTGCAAAGAAAACGAGTTCTATGGGAGGGTAACTATTTCACACCACTCATAAACGGTATTTATTTATTTACTTGGTACGAATTTATATGTAGTATGAGGTATATTGGTTTTCATGCAGTAATATAGGCATTATAAGCATTGTTCCACTCACTAACTAATCACTATATCTGACCTTCTTTTGCCACATTACCTGATCATTATTTCTGACTGTTTCTTCTTCTAATGCTAGGTAAACTTTGTCCTCCACATTGTCATCGATTGGGGAATCACTCTGGCCCTGAATATCTTTACTGGCCAGGTCACTGGTAACAGGTGAATTGCCGAGACAATGGCGTGAGGGGGGGAGGGGGGAAGTTATGCGGTGTAAGACATTGTCCCTGCTTGGCATCTTGTAGAGGAATAGAGGAAGGTGTCCCGTGTATACGTACGAAAAATCACATGCAAAAATTGAAAATTGTGCAAATTAGGGAACTTGCAATTGCACGACGTACCAGTACGTCACCGGGACTGGCAAATGCGAAATGTTGCAACGTACCCATACGTCAACGGGACGGGGTGGGTTAAGCCTAAGTTAACCTAACCTAACCTTAACCTAACCTTATCCTAGATCAACCTAACTGAAATAAACCTAAATTAAACTAATTTTATTTCACAAAATGACTAATTTCACAATCTGCCTGTAACATACATATATATCTTTATTTATATATATCCATATATCGACCTATAGTTACCTACAGGTCGATAAGACATCCAACTATCTTCCTGGCACATATATTTCATACAACGTTGTTGATAAATGGCACTAAATTTGAGATAACATGCAGATACTTTCAAAATAGAAGCTAAACGGCTACTCGGCGCATGCACACTGAGCGGAACAGTAACTTTCAGCATATGTCACTCCATGCTTAAGACACCGGATTTTTTAGGAATTCGGCATCAATATGGACTTCCTAGACAGACACCCAGCTGATTGGGAGGACGGCCTCTCCTTCCAGTCAGCACGACAAATACTTGGTTCAAATGCCGTTGTAAGTGACGTAAACGAGCTTGGAGTAGTTCTTAAACAGGATTACAATCAAGTCATTACAAAAGACGAACAGTAACGACAATATCTACTGTAAGTTTTAAGTGGCATCGTCACTAATTCCCTGGCTCGATCAAAGCAGGAATCCACCAAGCTGCTCCCGGAATTAATTCTTGCTTGTGAAATGTGCTGGTTTGTAATTCATTGGCGGTGTTTTGTTTTTACTTGTCTAGTTGTCAATAAACCAGAATTACACGAATGAAATGTTTTCGCTCCTCAATTATCCCACTGAAATAAGTAAAATTTTCTAGTCTTCGTTTCAGAACCGAAAACTGCAATATAGCTATCCTCCGGCTCAGAGACCAAAAACCCACAATATTCATCGCATGTATAACAGTAGTTAATGAAGTCATTTAAGGAAAATATCTGGCACCAAGCATTTTCTTATCTTTATAAACTGTATTTTAAGGAAATGCTTTTAGAAAAAATACATACATATATATATATATATATATATATATATATATATATATATATATATATATATATATATATATATATATATATATATATATATATCAGTCAATTCGTGTGGCACCCCACGGGATGCATAGAGCCTCGATGAACTCTCTTCACCAATATTTGTCTCTTGCCATCTCCTTCAGGTCCCACCAACACTCCTCTCCTGCTTCTCTTTCATTGTCCTCATCCAGGTTTCCCGCTTCCTACCTCTGCCTCTTGTTCCTCTAGCAGTCCATTCTGGCACATCCTGTATTAAACTGCCTTCTTTTCAGTATATGTGCCCCAGCCATTTCCAGCAAGACAGTCTCACATATTCATGAACTGGTTCCACTCTCGTAATATCCCTTACTCTTTTATTTGTAACTCTGTCTTGCCACTTTACCCAAATATCCCTCTCAGTATTTTATTTTCAAATCCTAGTACTTTCTGATCTGTTGCAATTGTACTGTACCATGACTCATGCCCATAAATTAAAATTGGTCTAACCATGGACTTGTAAATTTTTACTTTAGTATGTACCGAAAGCATATTAATATTCCAAACAGATTTCAACATTCCAACAGCTCGCCAAGCCTGTCTAATCCTCTCCTCAATTTCATTGTTTAATGATCCATTAAATGATACAATCGTTCCCAGATATTTAAAATTTTCTACATTCTTCACCACATTATTCCCAATTACACAATCGATTTGGTTCTTCACGTTCATATTAATAACTTCAGTCTTTCCACAATTTATTACCAATCCCACTTTTCCTCCTTCTTCCACCAATCAAACACCCTCTGCATCTCGTAAATACTTCCGCAAATCAGTACAATATCATCAGCATAGTCCAAATCCATCAGCCTCTTATTTTCTTTCCAGTTAATTCCTGCACCTGTTCTCCTTACAACTTTTCTCATAACATAATCCATAACAAAATAAACAGCAAAGGCGAAAGAACTCCTCCTTGAATCACTCCTGATCTAACTTCAAATGGATCACTCAAAGAACCACCCACCATTACCTTACAAAAAGTACCTCATGCAGTCTTGTAAAAATACTTAGACTTTCCTGGTATACCATAGAATCTCATAATTTTCAATATAGCTCCACGTGAAACACTATCAAACGCCTTTTCAAAATCCACACAACACATACTAAGTGGCATTTTCATCTCATTAGCTTGTTGCATTAGATGCCTTACAATAAAACTCTGATCATTACAACCTCGACCCTTTCTAAATCCCGCTTGTTCTTCTCCTAAAATTTTATCAATTACTGGCTCTATTCTGTTCAACAAGATTTTTGAAAAGATTTTTGCAACTACAAGTGTCAAAGTTATCCCCCTCCAATTTCCACACACACTTAAATCTCCCTTTTTTTGGTATTTTTATAATCGCTCCATTTTTCCACTCTTCTGGAATTGCACAATTAACCCATGCCACATTAAAATGTTTCAAAAGTGCATTCAGCAACTCATCATTTTCCACCTTAAGCATTTCAGGAAATATTCCATCCCCTCCTGGGACCTTAAAATTCTTTAATTCCTTTATAGAGTTTGCTACCTCTTCCAAGGTTATATCCCCTTTTTCTGTCTGCAAATCTCTCTCGGCGGGCATAATGTCCTCTTCAGCTGGGATTGGTCTGTTTAGAACAGATTCAAAATGCTCTTTCCACCTTCCTTTTATATCCAAATCCTTAGTCAACAAGTTACCCTTTCTATCTCGTACAGGTATTTCCTTCCTTCTCTTTTCAGTCCCAGTTAACTCCTTTATAGCCTGATACGCTGCACTTGTACTCTGACCGTCATTTTTAGTTAAGTTAATTTCTGACTCTGTTGCCTTTTCATCATATAGCCTCCTCTTATCACGTCTAACGACTCTTTTTGCTTCAGAATGTAAATTCCAGTACTTTGCTCTAAGTCCTTCAGCTACCTGTATATCAACAGGTTGTTCTTCACTTCTTAAGTTCGCCTTTTTCCTTCTTGAAATACATTCCATGTTTCATCTGACATCCACTTTTTTCTTCTCGCTTTCCCCTTTTTCTTAATAGTAACCTTAGCACTGTCATGCTAAACATCTTTTACATATCTCCGCATTTGATTAATATCATTGTCTTCAGATTCCATCAACGTCTGTAGGACTAGAAACCTGTTCCTACATTCCCACCAGTACTTCGTATTCTCATCATTTGTCAGCTAATCAAAATCATATTTTTTACCTCCTGTACAATTACCATTAACGTTCTCTAAAGTTTTATTTTAATCTTTGATACAACAAGTTGGCGATCACTACCTATATTTGCCCGCCTCCATGCACAAACATCTTGCAAATAACTCCTATGCCTTCTGCTAATTGCAGTGTGCTTAGTCTGATTACAATATTTACCACATGATGAAATCCACGTAATACTTATGTTTTAGTCCATGCTCACAGATAGTTCCACAAATGGTAAGGTCATTTGCCAAACAAAAGCTTCCAAATTGCACCCCATTTTCATTTCTTATACCAACACCATCCTGACCCATACAGTCTTCGAAGCCATCCCTGCTACTACCAAAAGTCGCATTAAATCACCAATGCAAACTAACACATCATGTCTTGTCACTCTATTCACTACATCCTGCAGCTTCTCATAAAAGTCATCCTTCATTTCATCAGCACCCTCATTTGTTGGGGCTTACCCTACAACCATGCTGATACTACAATGGTCAATACTTCTTTGATTTTCCCTGGAATGATTATTGCTTCCATGGCCAGGAGCCATCTGAGTGTGCCTTGCGCATTACAGAGGTTATTCTCTCCGGCATGGAAGCATACATTCCTTCCTCGTATCCTTTGTCTGATGCAAGAAAGCCTTGGTTTAATCACGCTTGTTCTAATGCTGTCCGCAACAAGGAGAGGGCCTACAAAAGGTACTGGAGCCAACCCACCCCTGAATCACATCATCTTTACGTTTCTGCCCGGAATCGTGCTAAGTCTGTTCTTCGCTCTGCTAAAAATAATTTCATCCGTACTAAATGCTCTCAACTTTCCAACTCTAATTCTTCCCGCTTCTTCTGGCACCTTGCCAAAAACCTTTCTAACAACTTTACCTCATCGTCCTTCCCTCCTTTTTTCTACTCTGATGGTTCTGTAGCTATTTCTTCTACTGATAAAGCACAGTAGATCTCTTTGCACAGACTTTCTCCTCCATTTCCACCTTAGATGATACTGGTGCTGTTCCTCTATCACTTCCCCCCCTCTGACTTCCTCATGGCTGACATTAAAATTTCTTCAGCTAATATATTTTCTGCCATCACTGGCCTCAGTACTAACAAGGCATATGGGCCTGATGGAGTCCCTCCTGTTGTTCTCAAGAACTGTGCTTCTGTGCTTACACCCTGCCTAGGCAAACTCTTTCATCTTTGTCTGTCTACTTGTACCTTTCCTTCTTCCCAGAAGTTTGCTTTCATTCAGCCAGTCCCAAAGAAGGGTGACCACTCCCAACCCTCCAACTATCGTCCAGTTGCTTTAACGTCCTGTATTTCAAAAGTTTTCGAGTCAGTTCTCAATAGAAAAATTTTTAGGCATCTTTCCTATCACAACCTTCTTTCTGATAGTCAGTTCGGGATCCGTCAGGGATGCTCTACTGGCGATCTTCTCACCTACCTTTCAGACTCCTGGTCATCCTCCATTCGGGGCTTTGGCAAAAGCTTTTCCATTGTGCTTGGCATCTCAAAGGGTTTCGATCGAGTATGGCATAAATCTTTAATTTCCAAACTGCCCTCTTACGGTTTCTATCCTTCTATCTGTACCTTCATCGCTAGCTTCCTTTCTGGTCGTTCTGTAGCCGCTGTTGTAGACGGCCATCGTTCTTCTCCTAGTCCTATCAACAGTGGTGTTCCTCAGGGCTCTCTCCTCTCAACAGCTCTCTTCCTTTTATTCATCAATGACCTTCTAAGCTGTACATCTAACCCTATCCACTCATACACTGATCACTCCACCCTTCACCTTTCCATTCGGTTCCCGCAACGCCCATCTCAGCAGTTACTTCAACAAACAAGCGATGAGGCTATGGCACATCTAATGTCTGACTTGGCTCGTATCTCTGACTGGGGTAAAAATAATCTGGTTGTTTTTAATGCATCTAAGACTCAGTTCTTACACCTATCAACCCGATAAAATCTTCCACAGGTATACCCACTAATGTTTAATAATATTCAGCTTAATCCTGCATCATCCTTGAACATGCTTGGGGTTTCATTTACTCGGGACTTATCTTGGAAAGATCATATTGCATCTCTTGTAAAATCTGCTTCCAAGAGATTAGGTGTGCTAAGCCGACTCCGTTCTTTCTTTACCCCTGCACAGTTGTTGACTCTATACAGGGTTTTTTTCTGCCCCTGTGTGGAGTACAACTCCCAGGTGTGGGGAGGCTCCCCACATACAGCTCTTCTCAATAGGGTGAAGTCAAAGGCTTTTTGTCTCATTAACTCTCCTGCTGTTACTGACTTCCTTCAGTCTCTGTCTCTTCGCCGCACTGTTGCATCTTTATCTCTTTTCTATCGCTATTTTAATGGTCACTGCTCCTCTGAACTGTCTCATTGCATTCCTCCACCTCTATGACGGGCACGTAGCACCTGCCTAGCAGCAAACTCTCATCCCTTTTCTGCCCAATTCTCTATTTACTCCCAGTCCTTCATTTATGCAACAGGTTAACTCTGGAACTGTCTTCCTCTGTCTGCATTTCCTGCTGCCTATGATCTCCAGTCTTTCAAACGCAGTGTGTCCAGGCATCTCGAAATGATAGGATTTTGAATTTGGCTCTCTATTGTATTTTGTTTTTCTCTTGGAGGGAACTGTTATTGCGGGCTCATGGCCTTTGGTTCCTTCTTCCTCGCATAAAAAAAAAGAGCATAAAGCAAGCACTGATTAATTGACTGAAACTCACATAGTGTTTTGCAAGCATCTCTGTTCAAAAGTATATATATATATATATGGTAGGTGGAGGCACTCACCATCCACTCACTTGATGTAGTGCTGCCCTCTTCCATCCTTCCATCCTCTTCTGTCTTTCCTTCATTCTTTCCTTGTCCTTCTGCCTACGTGTGACTTTACATTCCCTCTTCTATCTTATTTTCCTTCATTCTTTCCTTTTCCTTCTGCCTGTGGGTGACTCTACACTGACAAGCCAAATGGTTTCCTGTACATCAGGAAACCATTTACTATGCTGGGTTGTAACCATATAGCCAAGTTTTGGCACCTGGTGGTTTAGTGGGTAATTATTGCACTCCAGTCGGATTGAGCCGGTGAAGGTTTATATCCAAGGGATGGTTGGGGTTGACTGCTGGTTAATGCCACTCAAGGATGAGTGAGGCTGGTCACTCTCATCTTAAATGTCGAGACCAACTGCCTAGCCCCGGGCTCCTACACTCCTCATTGGGCAATGTAGGATTGGATGATGGGTGGATGGATGATAATTATATCCAGGGACAGGATCCCAGTGCTACCTGGCGCATCCCCGGGTGGCGGATAGGGGAAGGCCTTGTAGATAAACGAGGTACCGTCTTAGATGGCGCAGACCATGGAACCCCCTATATATATGTAGGGCTCCACTGAATATAACGAATAAGGTGGCAAAAAAATTACATCTCACCAGAAACTGTGTGGCATGGAGGTGAGATTATTTACCACAATCCTCCCAACAAACATGAGTTCTATTGCAAATGATTTGACGGGCATTCCTGTTGGATCATCGTCTACTAAAGGTCCAACCACACTGCCTCCTGTGCTTATGGGCAGTGTGCCACCGAAAGTGAATAGGCACTGTTTTGGAAAATTAGACTCTTGGATATTGAACAAATAGAAATCCATGAAGATCTATGCATACAATGTAAGAAGCCTCGCAGAAAATTACAAACATGATAACCTAATGACTGAACTGGAAAACATTAGTTGGGATATTGTAGGTTTAAGTGATATCCGCAGAAAAGAAGAAAAATTCAGATCGAAGACAGCAACCACCTATTTTACTACAAAGGAAGGGAAAATGAAAGAGTTAGAGGGGTAGGATTTCTAATTAACACAAATCTTTCAGACAACATTGTTAAATTCAGCAGTTTATCTGACAGAGCAGCATTTGTTGTCATTAGACTGTGCAAAATACACTCTGAAAGTGATACAAGTATATGCACCAACTTCTCAAAGCCCAGATTAAGAAATAGAACATTGTATGATAACATCTCCCAGATTATGGAAGAAGAAAAGACAACATATACTATACTCATGGGAGACTTCAATGCAAAAGTTTGGAAGTCAAAAAATGGAGAAGCATGCATGGGGAAAATTTGGAGTGGGAGAAAGGAATGAAAGAGGAGAAATGCTGGTAAATTTTGCTGAAATGTTTAACATGATAATAATGAACACATTCTTCCACAAAAGAACAGGAAGAAAGTGGACCTGGAGAAGCCCAAATGGAGAAACAAAGAATGAAATCGACTTCATTATAGCAGATAAGAATAACACGATCACAAATGTCACAGTTATCTAGGTAGTGATCATAGAATGGTGGGTTGCTCAGTCTGATTCAATTTCAGAAGTGAAAGAAAGATGATGATTAAAAATAAAAGGATATGCCCAATAACAGTAAACGAAAACAAAGCAGCTTTTCAGTTGGAAATAACAAAGAGATTTCAGGCTCTAAGTAATACTGAATGTGATACTGATGAGATGAATGACAGACTAACAAAAGTGCTAAGAGAATCAGCAGAGGCAGTAGGAAAACCTAATACAACAAAAGCCAAGAAATATTTAGAAAAGACCCTCGAGCTTATGAAAAAACGAAAGGAAAGGAAAGTAAAAATAAAGAAAGACGAAAGAGAACCAGCGGGATTAAATAAGCTTGTCAACAAAAGACAAAGCAAAGAAAAAAGACAGAGAAACATGGATCAGATCAAAGAAACCATCAAAAATGAAAAAAGTCTGAAACAGGTCCGAAGTAAAATGGCACTAGGAAAGCAACAAATGACATCTATCTATTTATCTATTGCCAGACGCCTCAATCCCGTTTGAGGTGTCCACAAACAAATCGCCTCCACGTCGTCCTGTCCCCCGCCATTTCACTGCCCTGCTCCCAACTCACACACCCCTCTCTCATATACCTCTCCACCCCATCCCTCCATCTCATCCTCGGCCTCCCCCTCCCTCTTCCCCCCTCCACCTCACTCACATACACTCTCTTCGTCAGTCTTTCACCCTCCATCCTCTCCACGTGGCCAAACCACCTCAGTGTATTCCTCATAACACTTCCTATCACATCCACATCCACACCACAACGCTTCTTTATATCCTCATTCGTCAGCTTGTCTCTCCATGTGACTCCACAGGCTCCTCTTAAATAACTCATTTCCACTGCTCTCACTCTTGACTTGTGTCCTTCCAACAGTGTCCAAGCTTCACTTCCATACGTTAAAGTTGGTATCACAATACTGTCATGTAGTAACTTTTTCACTTCGATGCTCACTTCCCTGTTTCTTATCACTGCTTTCAAAGAACCAGCAACCTTTCTTCCCTGCTGTACCCTTTCAAGCACTTCACCCTCCAAACCTCCATCCTTACTCATCACACTACCCAAGTACTTAAACGTACTCACATTTCCCAATTCCTCACCATCCAACCTCGCTGCACATTCACTGACTTCACCTCTCTCAAAGACTATCACTTTACTCTTCCCTACATTCACCTTTAGGTTCCGTTTCTTGCACACTCTCTCAAACTCATCCACCAAACCTTGCAGCTCCTCTTCGTCTTCACTCAACAACACAGTATCATCTGCAAACAACAGTACAGGGAGTTTCCAAACACTATCCTCTCTCACCAGGGCCACTCCAACATCCACTACCCTACCTTGTACCTCTTTTATTACCCCATCCATGAACAGATTGAACAACCATGGAGACATGACACATCCCTGTTTCAACCCAACCTCCAAAGAGAAAAATTCGCTTAGTTCACCATCCACACGCACTGCAGCGTTAGCACCATCATACATACTCTTCACAGCATTCAACAACTTTCCATCTACTCCATATATTCTTAATACTTTCCACAATCCTTGTCTATCCATCACTGAAAGAAAAAAAAAACGGTGAAATCATTAAATGCAGAGATAAGATGGTGAAGAGAGTTGAAGAATTTTACAAAGAACTCTATGCATCAAAGACAGTAATACTAATAGCTAACTTTTTAGTTAACACAAGTGAAATATCTGAGGTAACACCAGACGAAGTAAATATTTGTCTTAATAATATGAAAAGAGGGAAGGCTCCGGGAGAAGACGGAATAGTAACAAATTTACTGTTGGATGCAGGAGTAGAAGTACAAAATTGGCTTGCTCACTTATTTACCCACTGGAAAAAAACGAAGAAAATTCCCAAAACATGGTGTAATGCATTAGTTATTTTACTTTACAAAAAAGGTGACTCATATGAGTTTGAGAAATGAAATACATGTTGCAAAACCTATGTTACTTAAGGAATATTCCGGCTGCAGTGATTCTTCCATATCTACCCTATGTAAATATTTGCAAGAGTACAACAAAGCATTTCCTGAACTGCATAAGGTGTATGTCACAGCCCTAGTTATTGTAGTGTCATCAACATCATGTGAGAGCTCATTCTCCACGCTGTCACGAGTGCTGACTCCTTTCCGACGTGATATGCTACGTGACAGAAAGAAAAATTTGGTGATCTTGGCCCATGAAAAAACAATAAAAGTCTTAATATGGATGAATTTGTAAGATGCTTTGCAAAACAATGCAGACAGTTGGTGCTATAAGCTAAGCATCTTAAGTTCTATGGCAGAAGTTTCTGCTTTGATGTGTGCCTTATTTTATGGGAAAAACAGCATTTTCTGATGTGTAGACGGTTAGTTCCCAAATTTATTCAATCTTAAGTTCTACGGGATCATTTTCTGCCTTTATGTTATTTTCTTATTATATGGGAAACGGAATTTTGCGTTATGCCTTACGCTTACTGTGTTAGTGCTTAATTTGTAAAATCAGTAAAACAAAAAAAGACTTTTTGTTTTCCCTGCCTGTAATTTGCCTTGATGTTGTTTGCTACTGCTTTATTATTCTATCAACTTAAGTGTTATATTGCTGTAATCGAAAAGTTTTTTTTTCTACAATAACACAAAATAAGATCTTCGTTTTCATCGCATGTAAAATGTGAACATTGTTTACTTGCTATGGTTGAGATTGTTAGTTCATGTTCATCTTCAAGTGAATCGGTCATAGAACGAGGAGAAATGTCATTATCATGATTACTTCGTATGAGCTTTGCATGTTTGCCTTCTACATTGTACAAGATTTTGCATTTATCAAAATTATGTTAGCAGTTTTCTTATAGCACTAAAAATGCATTATTTGTTTTTGCATGTGTTACTGTAATTTAACTTACTGATATATCACTAATCTGAGACAGAGGAAGGGAGGAGAGAAGGAACAGGAAGAGATGGAGGGATGGAGGAAGGGAGAAGTGTAGGAGAAGAGAAATGGCTGTCCTAGGTACGCCTTTGTGCCCTATTAATATGGGTAGCTGCCCCTCCAACTGGAGGAGTCTAGAGTCGGCACTGGCCGTGAGTGTCCCAGACACACACACATTCCCACATTTGTGATACTATCGCTTTTTTCTGTTTTCCTGTGTGGTTCTCTCTCTCTCTCTCTCTCTCTCTCTCTCTCTCTCTCTCTCTCTCTCTCTCTCTCTCTCCACTTAGCACCCCCAGTCTGGTATTCTGTTTTGTACTGCTGTTGTGGTGGTAGCCAATAGAAATTCTGTTTTCAGATGCTTACTCTATTACTTTGATTCTCACTGGATCAAGCATCAGGGCTGGTGCGTACGTCTAGAGTCTCCTAAGTAAATACATCTGGTGCGATTAACCACTCTTATTCCTTGAATCAGGTGACCACTCGACCTGTCCCGCTCAGCACGGGATGATTTTCATATCACCTGAACTGTACTGTACTGCATAGAAAGGATTTTGCCATTAAGGAAAGAAATAAAAGAAAAACGGCGTAAAGCTAAAGATCCTGAAAATTTTCATCTAGAAAAGTAGGGGTGGGGAGCAAAAGATACTCTGTTCCCCAGGTTCCAAAAAGTGTGTGTGTGGTGGTGGTGGTGGGGGGGGCGGAAACGTCCCCCTGTCCCCCACCCAAAGGAGGCCCCTGGCACACATATTTATATATGCTTACTTTCTAAAATGTAGTCCGAGATTATCAAAATGACTTCACGCAGTCTTCAAAAATTCTGCTTGTTTCAGTTGTTTGTAACAAAAATTGTGAAGTGGCTCTTTGCAACTGGCTACTGGGTGAGAGGATGTGGCTGAGGGGACAGGAAGGCCATTTTTTACACCTCATCAGGATTCAGGTGCAGAACATCACTAGAGCTCTAATGTTAACCACATAATCTAAGGTGATAAGGGGAAATTGTTAAGTTATAACGGATCATTTTTTCCCAAAGGTTTTATAATATTTAGTCCAGCTTTCAATTTCAAATGAAATTCTTCCTCCCAAATAAATATTTTTGGAAATAGATAATACTGTTTAATGTACAAGTGGTAAAAATAGGAAAACCGTATTGTCATACAAGAACTATGCCAAAAATCACTTTCAGCATTTCCCAGGGGGGGGGGAGCATACCGTCCCCCTACCCCCCCTGTGGTTACGCCACTGTCTCCTTCATGGCAGCTCCTCCCATGATATAATTGTCATGATTCTCATAGAGCTTCAAGCATTCTGTGTAATGATGAATATAATATTTTCATGTAGTTAATACATGACTATAGTCCACAGAAAGTAGAACTAATGGATAACTACCGTCTTTATTAGCTGAGACGTCTACCAGGCAAGAGTACCAACCCTTCCAAGGCAGCAGTCATCGTGGTGTTCCTTTTCGTATCCATTGGACCCCTGCGGAAGGATACTTTTCTGTGCAGGTGTACGCCAATGTTCCATCTCTCCCTCGAGTAATATTTAAGTCATCTTCTTTCTTCATGTTAGTTACTTGTTCATTTTTAATGACGCTTTTTGCTATTTGTCGCTAATTCAGAATATTCCAAATAATTATTAATGTCTTCCTAGGAAGGGAGGCAACACAATGGGAAAAAGAACCATGTTAATTATATAATCTTGATAGGTCTCCCGGTTATATTCTTGTTTCCTTGTTCCTTGATCTTAAAGTACTTCACCCCATACTTAGGTGGCAAAGAGGGTCAGGATGATGATATTATGGTGATGATGAAAATGATCTTCGTGGTTCATCATCAACAAGTATATAGAAATTGTCACTGATAAGACTGAGAGTTTACGGCCATTATCGCTGACGAACAATCGTTTCCCTAAAATTATTTTTGTATCTCAGCTTAGAATGGCACACATACATACTTATTTCTGTGGTGGATAACATACTTAGCGCCACATCCAGTAACATTATTCATCATAGTGAAATACCGTAAGTAACCATGGAGGCAAATGATGCTGACCACCATCTACTCACTTGATGTAGTGATATCTGCTTCTTCCTTCACCTTCATCATTCTTTTACTATCTCTGATCCCTTTCTTGCTGTTTCTCCGAATCTTACTGTCACTTTTAATTACAGTTCTATTCACTTCAGGTGGTTCTGTACGAAGTGGCAAAACTAATGGTTTTATGCAACACAGGAAGCCATTGACAACGCTGTGTGGTAAATATATAGCCAGATAATCGGGCAACATGGAGCCTACAATGATGTTCTTGTTAAATGGCTGAAGAGACGCAAATGTGACATCCATCCGAGAGCCAAACATCCATACCCTTCCCCGTGCCCCGCTATAGTGAGGCGTTGTCTACCACAAGGGAAATCGGCTCACCATATGGGACGACCCTATAGGGACAGTTGCTTGCTTCCCGTTTATGGGTCTGCTCGGCCAGACAGACTGAAATTATTGAACATAATTTCAGTTTTACTATACTGGGTGACAAGCCTAAGGTTTTCCTGTAGCCCAGGAGACCCTTTGCAATGCTGGATGGTAACCATAGTAGGGTGAAGTGTACCCTACCATGGTGTCCAGTTCACTTGGTGAGGAGACGCAAATGCGGCATCCACTTGGAAACAAAATCTACATACATTTCCTTGCACCTCACTGTGGTTAGGCGCCGTCTGCAGCTAAGAAACCTCTCTTCACAGGACGGATTAATTCTTCAGGGGCGGTTGCTTGCCTGCGGTTGATGGGCCAGACAGACTGGGGCAATTCATCAACAACAACCGTAACTAACGCTTCCATCATATTATCCCCCTCACCCTAAGAATTACATCTTTATTATGAATCAGGCGACATCAGGCCGTTTTATTCAACTCGGGATGGCCTCAGGTCGTAAAAGAAATAAAGGCCATTTCTAACCCGCCAATTTCGGGGGAGGGGGGAGGGATATGGAAGCTGGGTAATAGCGTTCAGATATAGTAACAGTACAATTTAAAAGACGCCATTGTGATGAAGGCATTTGAAAATACAAGGCAAAAACTAACCTTAATTGGATAATTTACTAATGAATAGCATCGAGCCATAACTGCACTGTTAACAGAATAAACAGCTTAAGCAGCATCGTCGGAGGGCAGTTATACTGTATACATTTTACGGGTGATGAACGGTTGACGATGCTCTGTCTGTAGATTCTTTTGCAATTTTATTTGTATTTTTTTTTTTTTGTCTCTCTGGCTGACAGCTAATGTGCAGGATTACCATTATTCCTCTTTGACCACTTCGGTGAAGAAAAAAGGATGACTCTAGTCCTCTCACATTACCCTGGCCAAGGTTTTGTCGTTCTGAATCGTATTTCACGTAGCTCAATGGCACAAAATCAGTGCTACGGCTCTATATCAGCTCCAAAGCACGTCTTCATGACTAGCATCATATTCTAGTGTTGATCTGCTGATACAGCTTAAAATAGAGAGGTGCCAGTTTTAAGCCACGTTGGAGTAAAAGAGTATAATTGACACTAACCGACTGGGAGTAAAACCCAGCAGATGCCTGGATGAGGTGATGTCAGTGCTGGCAGTGAGACCACTGGCCTCAGTCTGGAGTCTGACATTCTGGTCTCAGGGTTTTATTTATCCATGTGCATGGGGATGTGGTGGGCGGGTGTGTCTGTACGGGGAGATGGGCGGGACTATAAGCAGGGGAACACCACGCAGACGCTTACCCACAGATATTGATTAAACATTTTCTTGTCAGTTTTTCATGCGCTGTCGTCCTAGGTTTTTAATGGATATGGCTGTTTAATGCTGAAGAATTTTATATGACTAAGAAAATACATGCATGTCCAAATCAGCATTAAATATTACCATATGTGTTATACGCAACTGCAGTTCCTTCATCATCATCATCATCATCATCATCAGCCATAACTAGTCCACTGCTGAACAAAGGCCTCCCCCAACCTTTTCCACGAATTCCTTGACTGAACCAATCTTTGCCACGTTTTCCCTGCAAATTTCTCTATCTCATCTCTCCATCTCCTGTCTGGCCTTTTTCTGCTACGCTTACATTCTCTTGGTGTCGAGTCATTCAGCCTCTTACTCCATCGGTTATCCCTTATTCTTGCTATTTGGCCTGCCCACCTCGATTTCTGTTCTTTTATAACTTCTGTAATATATATCTTTGACTTTAGTCTGCTCTCCCATCCAAGTTGATCTTTTCCTCTTTCTTAAAGATATTCCCAACATTGATCTTTTCATTGCTCTCTGAGAACTGATTGATTGATTTTCCATTGACTTTGTCAGTTTCCAGGTCTCACAACCATACGTCATAGCTGGAATTATGCATTCGTCATAGAGTTTTCGTTTCATACAAACTGGCAAACTACTTTTCATAATGTCTCTATGTTTACCGAAAGCTTTCCATCCAAATGTAATGCGTCTTTTTATTGCGCTATCATGATCTTTCGTTAATTTTAGTACTTGTCCCAAGTAGTTGTACTCCTCAACTTCAAGAATTTCATCGCTTATTTTGATGACGCTCTTTGGTGTTTGTGGATTAAACATTACTTTAGTTTTACTTCGGTTCATCTTCAGTCCTACTTTCAGACTTTCTCTGTTCAGGTCATTTAACATTTCTTGCAATCCCTCCGCTGTTTCTGAGATTAGGACAGTGTCATCTGCAAATCTTAAATGGTTTAGCTTTTCTCCATCAATGTTCACTCCTTTGTTTTCCCAGTCTAGCTTCCTGAAAATACTTTCTAGGCATGCTGAAAATAATTTTCGTGAAATTGTATCTCCCTGACGCACGGCTTTCTCAATCTTAATTTTTTCTGAGTCCTCATGTAATTTAACTGTAGCAGTTCCCTCTTTATATATGTTTTCGAGCAGGTTTACAATGTTCTCATTCACTCCTTACTCTCGCAATGAATTTATAATTGCTATGTGCTCCACTGAGTCGAAAGCCTTTTCGTAATCAACAAAACCTAAGCACAGAGGTTTATTATATTCTGTAGTTTTCTCAGTTAGCTGGTTCAATGTATGTAGATAATCAATGGTCGAATACCCGCATCGGAATCCTGCCTGTTCACGAGGTTAGTTTTCCTCCAAAATTGTTATTATTCTGTTCGTAAGGACTTTTGGGAAGAGTTTGTAAATGCCTGATAATAAGCTAATGGGTCGATAGTTACTAAGATTTTTTGAGTCACCTTTTTTGTAGAGTAAAATAACTATTGCATTACACTGTGTTTGGGGAATATTCTTCTGTTTTATGCAGTGGGTAAATAAGTGAGCAAGCCTATTTTGTACTTCTAGTCCGGCATCCAAAAGTAAATCTGTTACTATTCCATCTTCTCCCGGAGCCTTCCCTCTTTTCATATTTTTAAGACAAATATTTACTTCGTCTGGTGTTATCTCAGGTATTTCACGTGTGTCAACTGAAAAGTTAGCTATTGGTACTACTGTCTTTGATGCATACAGTTCTTTGTAAAATTCAACTCTCTTCACCATCTTATCTCTGCATTTAATGATTTCACCGTTTTTTTCTTTCAGTGATGTCATTTGTTGCTTTCCTAGTGCCATTTTGCTTCGGACAGTTTCAGACTTTTTCCATTTTTGATGGTTTCTTTGATCTGATCCATGTTTCTCTTTCGTTTTTCTTCTCTTTGTCTTTTGTTGATAAGCTTATGTAATTCTGCTCGTTCTATTTTGTCTTTCTTTGTCTTTACTTTCATTCCCTTTCGTTTTTTCATAAGCTCGAGTGTCTTTTCTGAATACTTCTTGGCTTTGGTTGTGTTTGGTTTTCCAACTACCTCTGCTGATTCTCTTAGCAGTTTTGTTAGTCTGTCATTCAGCTCATCAATATCACATTCAGGATTACTTAGAGCCTGAAATCTGTTCCTTATTTCCAACTGAAAGGCTGCTTTGTTTTCGTTTACTATTATTGGGCATATCTGTTTATCTTTAATCATCTTCTTTCTTTCATTTCTGAAATTGAATCTGGCTGTGCAACCCACCATTCTATAATCATTACCTGTATTTACTTTGTTGATAACTGTGATATTAGTGATCGTGTTATTCTTATCTGCTTTAATGAAGTCGATTTCATTCTTTGTTTCTCCATTTGGGCTTCTCCAGGTCCACTTTCTTCCTGTTCTTTTGTGGAAGAATGTGTTCATTATTATCATGTTAAACATTTCAGCAAAATTTACCAGCATTTCTCCTCTTTCATTCCTTTCTCCCTCTCCATTTTTCGACTTCCCAGCTTTTGCATTGAAGTCTCCCATGAGTAGTTCCTTGATTAATGACATGTATTCGAAGTCACTAATTTTTCACTCAAATATCCTAACGTACCAAATAGTTTCCCACCACGGAATCATATAAGAAGTGAACTATAGGAACTACTTTATATCTATATATCTATCTATCATATAGATAGATAGATAGGTACTGTAGGTTAGATTTTGTGGTTAATATTACTTTTAGGACCAATTTTGTTTTGAAATTCAGACCATGGTTTTCCTGGTGGTACTTGATGTTATTTTGACTTTCATTTTTTTAGGAATTGGTTCATTTAGAACAGAATTGTTACTGAACAAATAGTTTTCTTTTTGTTTCTGTGTGTGTGTGTGTGTGCTTTTGAACCACAGTACCTACAATATCATTTTGTGTTAATTGTTGCTTGTGCACTGTCCATAAACAAATATTGTCAGTTAGCAAAGGTCAGAATAGACTACAGGTAAAGAAGGTTCCGATAGGTAAAGTAAGGTTAGGTTAGGTATTCACGCCTTGGTAATAATATTTTATCCTATATAATTTTTTTTCAGGTGAGTCACAGATGTCCCTGGCGATGCAGTTCCAGATCAGCAGGAACCTTGTCTGCGCCATCATCCCAGAAGTATGCCGGGCCATCTACACAGCGCTGAAGCCAACCAATTTGAAGATGCCAACCACAGAGGAGGAATGGTGCAAGATAGCACATGATTGCACAGTGGAACTTTCCCATGTGCATCAGAGCATTAGATGGAAAGAAAGTTCTCTCTGCAGGAGGCAATGGAATCAACAGGCAATGTCCTACAAATTACTCAGCTGTGGGACAGATGCTGCCTGAAGGAGACAAGGAATCAGTAGGCAATGTCCTACAAATTCCTTGGCAAGAAATCACTCCTTTTTCAGACAAGTTGTGTCCTTACGTCATTGTAAGAGATGATGCCTTTCCTTTAAAAACTTATTTAATGAAGCCTTACCCAGGAAGGAATAACTTGGTAGAGGCAAGGATTTTCAATTACCGTCTTTTCCGGGCAAGAAGGACATCTGAAAACACGTTTGAGATTCTCTCAGCCCGTTTCCAGGTGTTCAGAACTTCAATAAGAATATCTCCAACAAATGACAAGAATGTAACCCTTGCTGCTGTAGCCTTACACAACTACTTGAGAACAAGCTCATGAGATTCATATGCACCTCCAGAAATAGTCGACACAGAAATCTTCAGGAAGGGCAGTGGCGTCAGAATCCTCATGGTGGAATGGAACGACTTCCAATAGTTGCCAGAGGCCATTCCTCCGATGCTAAAGACGTAAGAGAAAGGTTGAAGTTATATTTCAACCAGGAAGGGCAGGTTCCATGGCAGAACACTATGTGCAACCTGCTCTAGTGCAGGTTGCATATGGTGTCATGTTAAGGTGTGTCGAATCCCAGATCATGCACTTTTCCTCACAATATTCATCCAGCCAGCTCGATCTCTTGTCAGTTCCCTAGCCTCACCGACTTCCAAATCTCTCTTCCTCACACACTCATCCAACATATCTCTCGACCTTCTCCTTGGCCTACCTCGCCTCCTCCCTCCCTCAGATTCACTCAGATATACCTTTTTCACTACTCCATTGTTATCCATTCTCTCCACATGACCATACCATCTCAGTACACTCTCTTTGATTCTATTGTCCACTTCGTTACTGCACATCTTTCACGAATCAAATTATTTCGTATCCTATCTACTCCGCGTATTCCACATACATTCCTTAACGGAAGACTGTAGAGAATGAATGAAGGATATTTAAAATACTTTATAATACAATGTATTTTATTTTGAAAAAATAAATGATTCACACAGCATCACTTCCTCTTCCTTCTGTGTATGGGTGACAACTGAGTGGCAAGGCAAATGGTTTCCTGTACACCAAGAAACCACTTACCATGTTGGATGGTAACCATATAACAAATTTATGGCACTTGGTGGATTAGTGGGCAATTATGGGCTCCAATTGGAATGAGCCTGTGCAGGTTTACATCCAAGGGAATGGTAGGGTTTATTGCTTGTGTAATGCCATGGGGTAACATATGATTGGATGATGATGCTGATTAATGCACTGCATCCATAACAAAACAGTTCCTTATTTATATTATTCCTTTATATTCTTTTGCAGCCTGCATCACCCCTAAAGCATATGCTAAGTGGTGCTCGTCTGCAATATCACGAAAACAAGGTTTGACAAATATTGCAACTGAATCACTCATAGTTTTTGGCTGCTGAGATTCTTGAGCTTTTGTTTCATTTGCCAAAGTGATTAACGAATCAATTGCACGTGACATCTTTTTGTACTTTGTTCCTCTTGCCTGAGGTGCTCGATGGCCCTGGTGCGGATAACTGCCTCTTGCCTGGAGTGTTAGATGACCTGGGTGCAGAGCTGTCAGGCACTGGGAGTCCTTGTTCCTTTCACAAATAATTCGAAGAAGACTGCAGTTGCCGGTGCTTGTGAAGACTCTGTTGTTGGCACTGCTGGTGAGGATGCTGCAGTTGCTGTTGATCGACAAGATTCTGCAGGCGACGGAGCTCCACTTATTGTTGACAGCCATGACGAGATTTCACTGTCTGGGTCAACAACAGCAGTGTTGTCCCTTGGGTTAACCTCAATATTTGCCACATCTTCCTGCCCCCCCCCCCCCCCCCGAAAAAAAAAAGTCAAGTATTAGTAATGAGTTTATGCGTTACCCCGACAAAATGGAGCTGACAAATAGCCTGCCAAAGTAATCCAAAACATAATTTCTGTGTGAAATTGTTAATTCACAACATTACTGTATAGTATATGACATTCAAAAAGTTTGGTCCAAGCTTATTATATCAACCGTATCAAACAGCAAAGACAATATTTCACTGTCTGAGTCAACACTGACAGTGTTGGCACTTGAGTTGAGTCAAATATTAGTTATCAGCTTAAGCCATATCGAAATGATAAAGAACCTATCAAAGTAATCCAAATCATAACATAATTTCTCTACTAAAGTGTTAATTCACAACATAAGTTTATAGTACATGCCATTCAAAAAGTTAGGTCCAAACCTGTTATACCAACCGTATCCAACACCAAAGATGAGACTTCGCTGTCAGAGTCAGCATTTACAGTGTTGCCACTTGGGTTGACATCCAAAGTTCGCACAGCATTTACCTACAAAAAGATACCAAATACTAGTAATGGGGATAAGCCATAACCTGACAAGATGGAAATAACAGTCTATGAAAATAAAGGAAATAATAATTTCCATGTGACAGTGTAAAAAAAACACCATTACTGTACTGTATAGTACTGTATATACAATTATACAATTTTGGTCCAACCTATGTATAGGGACTGATCAGAACAATAATGTACTGCATATGCAGTTCAATAATTTGTATTCCAAGTTCATGTCTAGGGACTGAACGAGGACATAAACATATACTTGTATGAAATATTCGATCAAAATCCGAATAAGCCTACAGCATACTTGTACCCCTGTCAATGTAAAGACAATGTGATTCAGCTTCAGTAAAGAACAAAATGGAAAATTGTTGAAGCAAGTAAGTACATGCTTATGACGGTATGGCCATGGATACTATATTACTAACTTTCTCCTGACTATGCATGGACCAGCTGGGCTCTGAAGAGAAGTCACATACATCAGCGAGGAACAAGAGGTACGGAAACAGCTCCCACTTCACTTCCACTTTTCCCTCAGAGCCACTGGGTGCAGTCCGGTGGCTGCTGTACTCTTTCATGAATCATGTCTTCAAGTATTTGAATATCTGCCGTACATGATCTGTAATAGGAATGAAACAAATTTGTAAGAATTATCACCTCTCTTGTGGGTCACTGATGAAGTTTAAGGCCACCACCTTCAATGTTATTTTTTGCTACAGTTAGGTTAATTTCCATTTGTTTTTTTCAGTACATTTATTTTGTTCAGCTTTTTACCGTTGTAAAATATACTTTAATGAGGTACAGGCCTAGGCCTCAACCAGAAACTGTACCGGGTATATTAATAGTGGCAGTGAAGGTCTGGATCACTGGAATCACATTAAAATCAGTGGGAAAACATTTAATGGAAAGCCCATAGATAGGCATGAACTTTATAATAACCCTTTTATAGCTTTGTAGGCATAATTCTTAAATTATTTCCACTCTCCATGCTTAACTTGGCTTAGCTTAAACGCAACAGGACTAGACCTAACTTTGGCTTTCGGGGATGTGTGTCTTGTTAGGTAAAGGCATGCTACAGTAATTTTGGGTAAGGTAGAGTAAGCTGACGATTGAGGCTAATATAAATTGCTATTTACAGAAATGTATGAAGAGAAAGCTTACCTCCAGTCAAATCCAAAGCTGAAAACTATGACCTTTAAGTAAGGGCCACATTCATAAAAGTCTGCTGCCAAATCTTGGTTTTCAGGTACAGTGGATCTCTTGAGTTCCAAATGTGCCTGTGTTCCTGAATCAGCTCGCACAGAGCTACAAGCCTCTCCCTGGACCATGTAAGTCCGGCAGGCATGATGGATAAACTTCAGTTGGCCGGGTGTGCTGAAGACACCCGGATGTCGTATTCGTCTTCGTTCCCAGAGCTTTGTCATGATCGGTGCTTCCATTTAAATCGGCCAGGCAACCTTCTCCGATTCCAGCAAAAAAAAAAAAAAAAAAGACTGACATGTCGTCTCTCCATACTGGCAAAAAAGTGGCCGGATTTTCTACCAGGAAGCAAATTCCGGCAAAAAAGCGACCGCGATTTTGCTCGTGTGAACTGGGCTGAAGTCGATAAACCAGTACAAATACTGAACAGCCTGGTTCCACTCCACCCTTGAATTCATTTCCCATACTTTGCACAAGGTTCTTGTTATCACCATACCTATGACACCATTGCCATAGCAACAGCTTCATTACTTAGCCAGTGTACCATCATGACCAGGTAAATACAGTATCAGAGATGAGGAAGCTACAGAGGTACCAGATAAAGCAAATAAATAAAGATGACCGATAGACCACTCGTTCTGAAGATGGGAGCCATGGCCCCCTTGGGGACCACGGCAGGATTATAGGGGAGCCTGGCTGGCTAGTGTAAGTAGTATATCAAAGTGTGTCTGCCTTACACTCGGGTTAAGGGCCACGTGTTTAAGCTTGTCGCCTTGCTCCCCCTCGCTCCAATGTATACTTGTTATGTTTCGATTCCGTTGGACCAATGAACAGACAAGTAAAAATATGGCTAAGTGGCAAAACTTTGTATGCAATATACAGGAGTTAACTAGTTGTTGGGCAGACCTTACATAAAGTACTGTTCACCTCCACAGAAGGGATTCTTCCAACAGACTTAGGACTGTGTAAAGGGTGCTGTTGTGTCTCCCTCGTTCCCTGTTGTAATCTCCATTTCGGCTACTACCCCGCTGGCGCTGGCAGATGTAAATTGGTGACAAACAGCTACTGTTTTCTGTACAGTATTCTAGTGTTACTTGCGAGATATTTAATTGATATTAAAATTGTGAAACTGACATTAATTTTTACTAACTTTCTATATACATATACATATATTTATAGTTCTTAGTTTATGTATTTCTCCATTCTGCCTTCCCAACTCACTGCTGGTCTCTCAATCACACCTCTACCTTTGATATTACTCTGACATATTCACTTTGTAATCTCATTTCTATTCATTTTCTCATTAATTCATTTGTCTTTTATTATCATTGGCCACCTGCATTAAAAAAAAAAAAAATACAGCATTGACTGAAAGTATATGATGAAATTCAACCGATTCTCTTTCACCAAACAATCTGAAATAAATTCATTGCTGAAAAAATCACTGTGTTACTTTGAATTTAAATCAAATGGCTTTCACGAAACCCAAATTCATTGCAGATTTAGCAGCCCTGACTTCAGATTTATGACAAACAATGTTAAATTTTAATGCATGGGAAAATTCAGCTCCAAACTTAAAACGGTATTTGAATTTTTCTTCCTTTCTTATAATTATCGATGTTTTTGTAATCCTGTTTATGTAATCCTGTGTGATATGTTTCTTTTGTTGCGTCTGACACGTTTTTGCCTTTTTTTATTTTTTTGGATCATCATTTACTGTGTACTGTCAAAATATGTGACAATGTGAAAATGGTACGGTAATGACTTAGTATGATTATTGAAAGTGTAATGCTGCATTTAACAATTTCACACGATATATCACGCACTGAATTCTTTCAGAGTAACCATGATTTTACATAATCTTAGCATAAGCAAAGGGAACGCCAGAACCCAGCTACCACACAGGGAAAATTCGGCGAACTTAATGGTTGCTATGATACTAAACAAAGTTTGCCTCAGTTGCATTAATGGTAGCATCTACGTTATTAATTCAAAAGTTACTTTAATTTAGCATATTCTAACATATTATCTATCTATCTATTGCCAGACGCCTCAATCCCGTTTGGGGTGGCCACAAACAAATCGCCTCCAAGTCGCCCTGTCCCCCGCCATTTCACTGCCCTGCTCCCAACTCACACCCCCCTCTCTCATATACCTCTCCACCCCATCCCTCCATCTCATCCTCGGCCTCCCCCTCCCTCTTCTCCCCTCCACCTCACTCACATTCACTCTCTTCGTCAGTCTTTCACCCTCCATCCTTTCCATATGGCCAAACCACCTCAGTGTGTTCCTCATAACGCTTCCTATCACATCCACATCCACACCACAACGCTCCTTTATATCCTCATTCGTCAGCCTGTCTCTCCACGTGACTCCACAGGCTCCTCTTGAATAACTCATTTCCACTGCTCTCACTCTTGACTTGTGTCCTTCCAACAATGTCCAAGCTTCACTTTCGTACGTTAGAGTTGGCATCACAATACTGTCATGTAGTAACCTTTTCACTTCCATGCTCACTTCCCTGTTTCTTATCACTGCATTCAAGGAACCAGCAACCTTTCTTCCCTGCTGTACCCTTTCAAGCACTTCACCCTCCAAACCTCCATCCTTACTCATCACACTACCCAAATACTTAAACGTACTCACATTTTCCAATTCCTCACCATCTAACCTCGCTGTACATTCACTAACTTCACCTCTCTCAAAGACCATCACTTTACTCTTCCCTACATTCACCTTTAGGTTTCGTTTCTTACACACTCTCTCAAACTCATCCACCAAGCCTTGAAGCTCCCCTTCGTCTTCACTCAACAACACAGTATCATCTGCAAACAACAGTACAGGGAGTTTCCAAACACTATCCTCTCTCACCAGGGCCACTCCAACATATTAGAAACATAAAATAACGAATAAGTGAGTGCTGTATTGTTTTGCAAAAACATCCAATACTGAAAACAAGTGACTTCATAAAAATGAATTATGCTAGTTAGTGATTTCTTTTCGACACTGATTTAAATCAACATAGTGAATTGATTCACTTTAGTGCAAGTGGTCATGTAATTTTAATCTTTATCCTTCGTCTGTTTCTATCTGTTTGGATTTTCTAACCATCCACACCCCAGATGGGCTCGTGGACGGGTGTTGTTTTTACTCTGTTTGTCTGCTTGAGTGTTTGTTTGTCTCTCAGTCGGCCTCTGTCTGTAAACACCTTTACGCAAAAAGTACTGGTGTGATTTTGACTAACCTTCTGATCACCTGATTAAATTTTCGGCCAAATCAGACCAAGGCCCAGACTAAAGGCCCTAAAATGTACAATGTAAATATCGCTTTTTCGCCATACCTCCTTTCAAATTCGTCATACTGACATGAAACAAACACATAAAGGTGCATCTTTCAAATCTGCATCATATAACATGCCTCATTACATCCACTGTTAGCGGTAGGAGGGTCATCCAATGTCAGGTGGGTCAGGCCTAAATATCAGATGGGCATAAAATCGTAAATTTTCACCCGATTTACTCCAAGTTTGATATGTGACATCTTTGACTAGATATCCTGTTGTGTTTATACGTGTGCACTAAAATGAATTCCGGGAACTGGCTTGCTGTGCCTTGGCTCCGCTTCTTGTTTATATAGATGCAAAAGTACAATGATGAATACATAAACTACGGATTTACATCAATCCTCGCTAATGGCATCGAGAAACCTCAGTGTGTATGCTGTGTTTCAAAGTGCTGGGGAACGATTCTATGAGGCCTATTAAGATGATGCATCATCTGTCGACAATTCACCCTAGGTATGTGGAGAAAGGTCCCAGTTTTTTCAAGCGCCATGAACAGAGTTAGTGGAAAACATACACTGGATGGAAGTAGTGTTTTTCCAACAACAGAACTTAAGTGTAGATAAGGCATCATAATTATGAGGTTTCCCTTGAAATAACAAGGAAGAAAAAGGCCCACACGACTGATTTAACTATGGTAAGCCGTGTGCTGTAGAGAGTGTCAAACGAGTTCTTGGAAAGTCAAGAGGACATAAGATGCAGCAGATTTCCTTGTCAAACATCACAGTGAAACGAAGAATTTGTGAAATGTCAGCTGATGTCATGGAGCAAGTGATACTGGAAATTAAAATGTCTCCAACTCGTCTGTTCGCAAAACAGTTTGATGTACGAATGTGAGTTCTTGTGCACAGCTACTCGTGTTTGTTAGGTATGAATTCATGCATGACATCAAACATGAATATTTGTTACGTACACAACTTGAAATTACCACAAAAGCTTTAGATGTGTTGGAAAAGTTTACTTCTTCACAGCTAATGGAATAGCCTGGGAAAATTGTTGTGACTTTACCAATGGGGCTCCAGCAATCCTGGGATCAAAAGTAGGGCTACAAAACCATGTCAAAAAAGTTGCTCCAAATTCAAAAGTGGTTCAACGTATGGTCTATCGTTTTGTACTGGCGTATAAACACCTCCCCTGATGCACTTTGCAAGATCCTGGAGGCAATGATGAAATAAGTCAACTTTGTGAAAACAAATTTCAACTCTCGCCTTTTCCAGAATCTATGTGAAGACATGATTCAGAGCATAAGTCTCTCCTCTTGTACTCTAAAGTGCGATGTTGTCCAGAGGCAGTGTTGTGAACAGAATATTTGAATTTCGGAGGAAACTTAAACTATTCCCGAAAATTAAAGGGAAGGATGACCTATTAAGCCTTTTCAACCAGGCATTTTGGGAATCATGTCTTACACACCTGGACGACATTTTTGAACAGCTAAATAGGCTGAGTCTCAAGCTACAAGGCATGGGGAAAAAAAAAAAAAACGTTTTTCACCTCATTGACTATATGAGTGCATTCCTAGCTAAACTCCAGAAATGGTAAAGAAAAGTGAGTGCACAAAATGTTGCCATGTCTGAGAATCTTTCAACTGTTCATGACGACACTGAAGAGGATCACCTACTTGACCCATCACTCAAAAGCGAAATAATTTAGCACTTGAAATCCTTGGAAAGCAACTGAAAATATACTTCTTAGAACTAAAAGAGGAAGAAGGAAAACTGATGAGGAATCCTTTCTCTGACACTCTTGATATTGCTGCTATTCTTTATGATGTTCAGGACGAAGTCGATGACCTCAAGAATTATTCTGCTGCCAGAGACCTATATGAAGAAAAATCTCTATGTTTTCATGCTCCATGTATCAGTCACATCCAAACTTAGTGAAATCATACTTACAGTACTCTTGCGATTTTCCACAACATATTTATGTGAATATGGCTTATCCACCCTTCTACACATAAAAGGTAAAAGCTGAAACCTGTTGGGTGTGGAACCAGATGGATCTGCATTATCAACAACTCAACTTCGAATCAGTCGACTGACGGAAAGCAAACAGTATCATCCATTACACTGATATGTAACAATATATGCATTCCGATTGATAGATACTGTACAAGCATCAAAACAAACGGAGAGCACCAAAACATTTTTTTTTTCATAATTGTTTGTGACCGGCATGGGAAAAAACTGAAAGGGGGCCACAAGGATATTAAGATCCCTGCAAGTGGGGAATGAAGTGAAAAAGTCTGAGAAACACTGTGATAGTCAGTGTTTTGGTGTCCAATGATGAGGATGGACCACTTCACGCAATTATTGAGAAGCTTACCTCAAAAATGAATGAACTCAAAATTATGTTGTCATCCCCTGATAGTGCAGTAAATAAGAGAATCATTGAGCTGGAGGCCATAATGAAGAAACAAGGACAAGTTATCATCGCACAGCAGCAGTTCCTGGAGGTGGTTGACCGGAAGAAGTGAGAGGCTAACCTGGTCATATCTGGTGTGCCGGAAAAGAACGAGGTGCTGGGAGATGCAATGATGGACCACGACAAGTTGGGTGTCATCTGGAGGCAGACTTGTATCTATGACGTCGGCAGATGCACCGCAGGCTGAGACATGGTACTATACCAGTAAAACGCCTTTGTCAGCAAGGTATGAGTAAGGCCATTAAAAAATCCCAAAGCATTGAAATGTCGCTTTACACCTCGAGGATTCCTAGAGTATGATGATGGCTATCTACCTACGAAGTTTCATGCTTTTATGATAAACTTTCTGGCTTGTGATCCTCTTTTGGAGATTTTTGACATGCTGCACTTGGCGCGTGTCACGTGCCACTTGCTCCGCCGGGGTGTGATGGAACCTGTCAGAAACAAATCTTGAAGACTGGGGCTATCATATGTTGCAAACAAAACAGTGATTGGCCCTGTGGTTGCTGAAATATTAGCTTCTCAAAAGTGTTACAGTCAGGCCGGGTTGGGCTCCCATATATGTGAAAATTCCACTACTTGACGAGAGACTCCTGATGGCTTCGCCCTCGCTCATAACCAACAACGATAGGATCAGCAAACCCCACCCCATACTTCTGACGCTGGAGGACAAGGATGTACGGATACGAAATTTGGAAAACAGCAGTCGCCTAAAGACAGTGACTGACAACTTTAAGAAAATCTACATAAAGAAGGACGTCTACCCGAGTGTCAGAAGGGAGTGATGGAGGTGTGGGATGTGGAAAAAGCAGAGAAGGAACGGCCGGAAAATATCGTGTTGCCGTCCGCCTCGACATCAGGATGGCGAGGTGATTTATTGCTGGAGTCCTCTGTTTTTCTAAACAACCCAGAGTGAGTAGGGAATATGAGAGTAATATCATGGAACAAAAATAGAGTATGTACCAAACAGGAACAGATAAGTGTTCAGCAACTGTTATTAGAGGATGATGTCTATCTGTCTATCTATCTATAGCTCGACGCCCTAATCCCGCAAAGGGTGGCCGCAGGCAAAATGCCTCCAAGTCGCTCTGTCACCCACCATTTGACTACCCTCCCCCCAACTCACCCCCCTCTCCCTCATATACCTCTCAACTCCATCCCTGCACCTCATCCTTGGTCTACCTCTCCCTCTCCCTCCCTCCACCTCACTTACACACACCCTTTTAGTCAGTCTTTCATTGTCCATTCTCTCCACATGTCCAAACCACCTCAGTGTATTTCTCCTAATCTTCTCAACCACATCCACATCCACCCCACAACGTTCCTTCACTTCTTGATTCGTCAACCTGTCCCTCCATGTCACTCCACATGCTCCTCTCAAGTAACTCATTTCCACTGCTCTCACTCTTGACTTGTTCCCCTCTTACAAGGTCCACGCCTCGCTTCCATACGTCAGGATAGGGATCACAATAATATCATGCAGTGACTTCTTAACTTCCATACTCATCTCCCTATTTCTCATCACTGCTGTCAGTGAACCAACAACCTTCCTTCCCTGCTGTACCCTTTCACGCACTTCATTCCCCAAAGTTCCATCCTTACTCATCACACTACCCAAGTACTTGAATGCACTCACACTCTCCATATCCTCACCATCCAACCTCACTGTACATTCTGAGACTTCATTCCTCTCAAACACCATAACTTTACTTTTGTTTACATTAACTTTCAGCATCTTCCTCCTACACACTGTCCCAAATTCATTCACCAAACATTGCAACTCCCATTCATCTTCACTCAACAATACTGTATCATCAGCAAACAGCAACACCGGCTTCTTCCAAATCTCACCCTCATTCATTAGAGCCACCTCCACATCCACTGACCTACCCTGCACCTCCTTACAACCCCATCCATGAATATAGTAAACAGCCATGGAGACATCACACAACCCTGTTTCAGTCCCACATTGAGATCAAAGAACTCACTCAGCTACCGTCCACTCGCACCGTAGCCCTAGCTCCTTCGCACATACTCTTCACAGCATTCAACAATTTTCCATCCACTCCATATATTCTTAATACCTTCCACATACCTTGCCTATCTATTCTGTCATAGGCTTTCTGCAAGTCCATGAAGGCAGCATACACTTTCTTTCCCTTCTCTAGATACTTCTCCACTAAACATCTTAGAAGAAATATCTGATCTACACACCCTTTTCCCTTCCTAAATCCCCCTTGTTCTTCACCAACTAACTCCTCTGTCAGATGCCTAAACCTATCAATGAGTATTCTACCATATATTTTTCCAGTCACACTAAGAAGGCAAATACCCCAATGGTTACCACATACTTCCCTCTCCCTTTTTCCTTTATATAAAGGAACAATTATATATGATTTCCAGTCCTCTGAAACCCTTCCCACTTCCCAAGCCAATCTACACAACTTCCATATCCACTCCACAACAATCTCACCCACATACCTCAGCATTTCACCACACACTCCATCAATTCCTGGGGCCTTTCCCAACATGATCTTCATTGCTTCCACTTCTTCCGTCCTACTGATCTCTCCCTCCCTCCTCTCATCTCTTCTTCTCCCAGCCATTCCCTAACCACTTATACTCGCACTGCTGTCACTCTCTACATTCAACAAATCCCCAAAGTGCTCCTTCCATCTCCTCAATTTCTCTCTCTTCTCCACCAACAGTCTATTATTCCTATCTTTCACTCCCCTACTAATGCCCCTTTCACACTGCCTTTCTTTACCTCCTTCCAAAACAATTACTTACTCTTCCTCAAATTCACATTCAGATTCCTCCCAGACTCTTCATCCACTTTCTTCATACTCTCCTTCACCAGTCTCTTCACCTCCCTTCTCCTACTCAATATACCTCTCTCTTCTTTCTCTCATCTTCTCCCCCACCTCTACTCACTAACCATTCACTATATGCCTTCTTCTTTTGTTCCACAGCTCGTTTCACCTCATCATTCCACCATGCTGTCCCTTGCACAGCCTTGCATCTCCTCCTCACTCCACAAACCACCTCACACGCTGCACCTATCTCTTCCGTGAATATCTTACATACGTCTTCCACCCCTTCCATCTGCTCTAGGTCATACCTTCCCAATCTTTCTTCCACTATGCTCTTATACTCTGCCATTTTCTCACTATATTGCAAATTCTTCACTCTTCACACAGAAGCTGTTTCCTCCTGTCTTCCCCTTTGTCTCCTCACCCATTTTCTTTGCAGCTTTACCTTGGCCATCACTAAGTGATGGTCCGAGACTCCATTCCCCCACTCTCTCCACACTCTTGCATCCAACACTTGTCTTCTCATTTGCTCATCCACACACACGTAGTCTATCGTTGCCTTTCGTTCAACAAGTTCACCATCCATCCTTCTCATTACTCTCCATATATACGGTGGATCATCTTATGTCGAAAGTAGGTGTTGGCTATTGCCAACCCCTTACCAGCACAGATGTCCACCAAAGCACTACCATTCCCATCTACGTCAGCTGGCACACCCCACTGACCAACCACTCCATCCACTCGTACATTCCCAACTTTGCCATTCATGTCTCCAATCAAAGGCACTCTCTCGCTCCTCTCAGATTTGTCCATACATGCTTCTACTCTCGCCCAAAACTCATCTTTCACTCTTGCCACTCGGTCCTCTGTCAGAGCATACACACATACAATCGCCCACGCTTGTATACCTACTTTCATCCTCACCCTTACAATCCTTGCACCCACTGTTCCATACTCTCTTATATTCTCCTTCCACTTCTTGCTTATCATCAGACATACTCCCTCTCTTGCCCTCTCATTCTCATTAACTCCCGCACATATACCAAAACCATATTCCCATTTTCTCACCCTTTCACCTTGACCATTTAGTTTCAGTCAATCCACATATATCCACTCTTGCATCCTCAAGCACCTGAACAATATCTCTCTCTTTCACTTCATCATTCACTCCTCTCACATTCCATGTTCCCACCCTCAGAATGTCCTTTGTCCGTTCCTTAGTCGTCAACGTATGGTCCGTCCTGGTCCGAGGTGCTTTTTTCGCTTGTTTAGTTAGTCCTTTTTACGAGGTGGGGCACTAACCCACCACCAACCCTTTTAGTCGCCTCGTACGACAAGCAGGGATACTGGGGTAATATTCTTGAAACCACCCTACCCCCAGGGGGGAAAGGGATTAATCCCCAAGCGATATTATATTCCTGTTTGGATATATTGGATGACATTAATGTGGCTAATGGCTGCTGACTTCCTATCTACTATATTCATTGATAAGTTAGTGCTTACATATATCTTAAGGCACTTTTAAAGTGACAAGACGTATGCATGGGTCTTGGAATTAGATACATGTGTTGCATCACCTCAGTTGTTACGCTGTGTCAGCGATGTTTCTATGGTACAATGCAATGACCTCCCAGCTGACCACGCCCAGATAACAGTTACAGTCACCAGCATGGGCATTTACATGGATAACCTCCTTGCTAGAGGCAACATACTTGGGAGGTCACACAGCCCAGCTTGGGACCATGGGAAGAAGCATACTAGTTGAGAAACCTCTAAAGTTTTATAATATCAATAAAGATCTTGTAGCCAATGTTATGCTTAAGTAATGATTATCTGAACTGCTTTGCTAGCAGCCTGAGAGAAGCATTGTATGCATGCACAGAGAACATTGTCAGCCCCAGTGAACAGAGAGTACCTGAGAACCGTACAGAATTAGGGTTGCACAAGAGATTGCTAGTGGATGGGGATGATTCAAGGATGAATTTAAAATATCAGATCGCCGTGACAGTGCTTCACAGAGTGATGCTACAGCTTAGGGTCCATTTTGAGGACATGTTGAACCCCTCATGAGCAACTGACTATGATGAGATGGATATCAAATATCAGCATCCCTGTCCTGGATGAGCCCATTACCCGTGCAAAAGTGCAAAGTCATGTGAGGAAGATGAAGCCAGATAATGCGTATAGGCGCGGATGGGCTCCCCCCGGGCGTGGTGGAGAAATAATCTTGAATGGTAATGACCAGTCAATTTGGCAGCACTAACACCAGCCAACAACAGCTCTCCACTGGGAGGTTCGGCCATGTACATTTGCTCAAAGTAATCAGCCGAACAAATCCTATACCCAATTACCCCCAATACTAGCCATCCATCTGTTGTCGAAACAAGAATTAATCTGTCAGTTGGGTCTGGCGTGGAGCTTCTTCAGGGCTCAGTAGGTGGGTTGAAGGCCATTTACATGAGAACGGCCTTCCACCTCCTCAGCGATTTCCCTGACATACCTCTCCTTGTCCCTTCTCAGAAAAACTTGTGCCCGTCGAGACAGAAGCCTGTGCTGTTACCAATCCCTAGCCAGTCTGTCAGCATGACTTTCCTCGGTTGTGGTCAGCATCCCTCACAAGATGAATCCCTCCTTGATATTGGGCGGTCTACAGTACACTCATCAGCAGGTGCCAGGGTTTCATGCTTAAAGCTATCCCATTGTTCTACAGAATCCTCAACAGTGCTGAGTACTGCAAACCGATTTGAGACTGCCACAGCATACTCATATGCACACTTCTCATCCCTGAGTTTCTCAAGATGGAACCTTTTTTTTTGGTGGCATCTTGAGAATTTCTTAGTTTTGATTTGAAGCCTTAGAGTAGCAACAACAAGTCTGTGATCAGTAGCAAAGAACTCTGCACTCCTGAAAATGCTGCAGTTATGAAAGATACTCCAGCGAGTACTAATAAGAATGTGATCAATCTTCTTAGCAACCCCTCTGATATTGGGATACCAAGTCCAGCGGTGAAGATTTGGCCACTGGAACAAGGATCAGCAATTCTTACCAAACAAGATTTTACGAGATCCAGAAGGTAAGAACAATTGGAGTTCCTCGTTCCAGAGCCATGAGGACCTACACAATCCCTGTAGCCCTCCCTATCGGTGCCAGTAACCACATTTAAGTTGCCCAAGACCAGGAGTGTATCCCGCGAGGGGCACTGCTCCACAACAGAGTCATTTTTGGGTTAGAATAGCTTTTTCTCAACATCACTCATGTCTGTTGGAGTATACACTACAATAAGAGAGATGAAACCCAAGGAGTGCTTCACTTTCACAAGTATTATACACTCATGAACTAGAGTAACCCTGTCGACACAAAAGACAAAGTGAGCAGCAATTCCCACTGCGACACCCTTAAGATGGGTACCATTGTCATAGCCTGACCAGTAGTATATGTAACCATCGCTTCTTATCTCACCATGACCAGGTCACATCACTTCAGATGGTGCAGCTATGTCGACCCCCCATCGCCCCAACCTTCATGAAAGAAAGGCAGTCGATCATTCTTAGAATGGCTCAGAATATTCCAAGACACCATCCTCAATGCTTGGTTCTTAGGGCTCGCACTTCCTTTGCACCACCATGATGAGAATCAAAAGGAGGGTCTGGGGTAGGGCCCCTCCCCCATCATTCGTTCACTGGGGCCCCATAGGCTTTACCCCGAAACTGTTATGATGGGTGCCAGCATGACAGGGCCCAAAATGCCCTGTCAGGCCGGTGCCCGAGAGGGGACCCCCACCCCCCGTCATAACTGGGTCAGGGTCAGGCAACATGCACTGACTCCTATCCCTCTTCCTTCTCTTATTTCACGTACTTTTTTTTTTTTTTTTACAGGGAGGGGACGCAAATCGCACCCCAACCTCACAAGTCAGGAGAGGGCTCACCACTAGCCTATGGACAGGGGTGTGGAATCCCTGACTATGGCTATGCAGGATTTACCTCAGAGTTCTCCTTCTCCAAGGTGAATTGCCACACAAGGCTAACGAGCTCCACCTACCCTACTAGATGCTTGTTGGCAATGATTGCTCATCCGTCCTCTGACAGGTCTTGTTTTTCATCCTGCAGGGTGCCTAATGTATAACAGTGACACTGAAATATTAGAATAATAGGAAAAATGGATTTATCAATCCTTAAAACCCATATAAGTTGGTATTACATGACCAAGTGTGAATTTTAGTCACTAAGCTATATATGCGCCCCATGCCGATGATGGCTTTCTTGAATTTTTTCATCCCACACGGTTAGCCTACCAGGAATGTTTAGAATGTTTGTTGATTTTGACTTCGGAGGCATCTATGTAGCTTTTCTGAAAAAAATAGCTTTATAGAATTATATCCCAGGTGTATCCTTAAAGCTCCTGTGCTAATATGTAAAACCTGTTACAGAATAACTTGTTACACAAATCATTTCTCAGGAGGTAATGGAATATAACACCACGATTGTCCTGAAGAAACTATGGTTACAAACGGTAGATGATATCGGTACATTTGAGGAAAGTAGCGGAGTAATCTTCGGTATTATAATATCTCAATTAATGTTTTGGTATCCTAATTACCACTGTAAAATAATATACCGCCTACGTCAATCAGGTTGAACGAACCCTTGACCAACATGAGTGAGTTTCAGGAATATATCGTAATTTATATAATTCCTTGATTTGTGTTGTTACCCAGAATAGTGAAAAACACGAATGGTAAACTATTTTGTTTTCTTTATAAAAACGACATTTTCCCATCCCATTAGGAGAAGCAAAAGCATTCATGGGTCTACTGTGTATCAGCTTGAGTCTTTGTGATGGAGGGATGACCAAACAACGACACACCATCCACTAAGGGTGGAAAGGAGCGTAACTCCTCCACCTAGACTGTATCAGGTTCTTCATTTCGAAATTGTACAGTCGGGGAAGAAAGAAGCTGGACACAATTGACGGCCTCTGGCAACAACTCCTATAGTAAACACGTAGGTGGTAGTGGAAATGCATGAATGGAGGGGTCATGTTTGTATCGTAGTGTGTGATTGGTCAGCGCATTGCCGTCTGTCATTGCCATGTAGTCAAATATTGGAGAGGGTTTTGAGTATGAAAACGCCGTGGTAGACATAATAGATATTCACCCTGTGTCATAGGACATGTAATATCTTAATTATTATACAGAATTGGCAATTTAGGTATATTTATTGATGTCACTGATATTTAGTGCACTGTGCAGCTGAAAATATTTGTGGAGTCAAGAGCATCAGTCTTGGTGTAGGTTCAGTACGAGACCGAAACCTCAGATCCTTGAATAAATCATAATTATTATCAAGAGAAATATATAATTTATTTGCATGTTGGTATGAATGTTTTATTAATGATTATGTCACTGAAATATGACGTTGGTGCTGATAATCTTTGAATATATTATGCATCAGTAAATCATTCCTCCCATGAACGTGGACAGAGCTTCATTGAGCACCATCCCTTACCGTGTTGGGGGTGGGAGGAACCGTGTGCACACTCATTATTTCTTATTTTCTTCATCCAACTCCTATTGAAATAAATACTATGCAGTTACTAAAGAGAGGTTTGCTCGATCCATAATAACAAGAGGCTGCTGCCCGATAAGACAGATATCTCTGATACACAAAGTATTCCTCTTAGGTGATGTCCGTCACAGGTTTTCCCTCTTGAGTTGAGTTGGTGAGTTGGCAGGGTGAAGTATAGCCTTTTCAGCGGCACTTCTGTCTTGACTGTTTCGCCCTACAACCTCTAAAGTAACCTCACACGAGCATCCCCTCCAAGCCAGCCTCACACTAACACTTTCCTCCCGCTTCTCTTCCCACACCTAGCCCAACCTTTCACATAATCGACATGTCAAGATGATTCCTAACATCCAGTTCAGTCACAGAATTTGCATGTTAAGTAATGATTTATTATCCCACAGTTTAAATCAAGGAGATTCTAATGAACTCTTTTTGGGGCGAGTGCATTTTCAAGTTAGTGGAAATGTCCACACTCAAAGGTTACATGTTATCAGGTGATACCAGTTATACACACTATCATAATTCATTCAGAAGACCTGATGAATATGTTAGCGTTTTATCCTAGCTAACGCTACACGATTCTAGTTCAATTACAGTGCATCGTTGCATATTTTTGGTTAACTCTTTTGCTGCGAGTATTCTTCCGGTGATGTGTCTGGTGTCAGAGTAAGTTACTAGTCACGTGCGGTAAAGCCCTAAGCACTAAATGAAAGGTGACGTAAGCTTGAGAATGTTACTGAAATTACAATAATTTCATTTAGCACTCAGAATGTCTTTCCAAATAAAAAGTAAATTTGAGATGCTGTAAACTGAGTAAAAGTGACACACATGGATTACAGTATATTCAGTTTCACCTTAGGTGATTTCACTCGAATAACATACAAAATCCTTTACATTCGAAGCATCTTCACCATAATGTATTTTTAAGTATATACTTGAAATATCAAAAGCTTTAGTATAGTAATATGCTTAACAATAGACGATTTTGCTGATACCTTGGAACAATCCGCCTTGAATAAGGACCATCCAAAGAATTAAGGTGATAACGATAAGGTTCCCAACAGACAAGTATTTTCAGTGATACAGTAATGAGCTACAAAATTATACATGACTTCTCTGTTTAGATTTTTTTTTTTTTTTTGTAAATGGAAGTTACAATCAACATCACCGCATTGCCACATGTATGATTCTGTTATTTATGTTAATGAAAATGACGCGTATGGGTCTTTCAACATTTATTGTAAGTCACTCATGTTCGGTCACATTTTTTCATACAATAACAGGCTGAGGTAATTTGAAGTTAGCAAGTCTGCAGCACTCATCGAACAGACTGGAGGGGTGTGCGTCCACCATGTATCCAAGGACAGAACAGGCGCAGTAGAAGCGTTAAAAGGGTACGCACGAGTAATTATTAAGAATTATTGCCTTCCTACACCGGTCGGATTGATAATGTGATAAAAGTTGAGCAGCAGTTTGCAGGGAATTATGCGGATAACACGTAAGCAACAGATTTTTAAATATTCCACACAGTTATGGTGCCGAGCCATCAGTCCTCTGCACAAACTTTGGAATCGTGCGCTATCTTTGTTATTACAACAGTGGTGTCCGATTTGTTATGGGGCGATATATCTCGAATTACAGTCTTATGACCTGTTTTAATCTGTCATGTAGCTACAGTTCATTTCTTGGCCTTCATTTGGATTCATCAGTATGGTAAAGGGGAAATTTATTCACATGTAAATTTTTGCTGTTCTGAATATGACATAAAGGTTCCAGTTAAAAATATCATAGCATGGATACTTTTATTTCAGTCATAACTAATCACACTCGTACATACAAACAATCAAACATGCACGCAAACCTTGCCATGCTCTCAAACTTATATTTCCTTCTTGTACTCAGTGGCCAGTCCAGCCTCCGCCCTTCTCACTGACATCCTGCAGCCATAAGGGAACAGAAGTCACGTGCCTGAAAACCAGTTCAAGCTTCCTCCTTAGGACTTTCCATTCTCAATGGGCGTGCAGCACTAGTTCACGTGATGTTCGTTCCTGTGCTGGCTCCCACATATAAACAATAATTGCCCATATGTTTTCAGCTGAACTGAGATTGCGTGCTTTGCTTGGCCAGTCGAGAAGTTCCACATTCCTCTGATCTTGAAACCATCGTCTGACATTTCTAGCCGTGTGTATAGGGGAGTTGTCCTATGCAGATGATGCTCTCCAGCTAGCATAGAGTGTAAATCTGTACACAAGGGAACATTACTCTTCAAGTATTTCTGTGAACTTGTCTGCTGTTAGGCGACCCTCGATGTCAACCAGCTGACCTACCCCGGGCAAGAAGATCCAGCCCCTTAATTCTACAGTGACGTGATTGTTCCAGGCGACCTCTTAGAAGTTAGAGCTGGCATACCTGGTTCATGATTTTATGTTAATGGGCTATTCTGCTATTCTGTAAACAGCTATGGTATATAAAAGATGAACAATAATAAATGGATGGACAATCAGTAGGAGAGACTTTATTTTACAATCACGGTACACTACATGTTATAACACTGACTTGTTCTGTAGTTAAGAGAGACAGAGAAGGGTAGGAACATGGATGGAAAGATAAAGCCAGTGTGTGTGTGTGTGTGTGTGTGTGTGTGTGTGTGTGTGTTTTAAAAAGCACAATAATTGATAATCACTGACACTGGTTAGAATGTGACCAGTGCCTTCATCTACAAGAACATTATTCAATAATGTTCTTGAAGATGAAGACAAAGGAATGGGTGAATGACAAACTATATAACAGTTTGCAGCCTCAGCATTAAATATCTTAGTCATACACTCTTACCTTTCATTATCTCTGCGCAAACAATGAAATTTCCCATGTGATGTTAAACAGAAGGACTTTTCATCTCACCAAATGACATGCCCCCAGAAATTCAGTCTCCCGTCGGCATACCGTTGGGCAAAGCAAAGTTGGTGTTCTCTGTGTCTCTTTCTCAGCTTTTCTTTGATAGTGGGCGTCCAATGGCGTATACCAGAATCATGTGGTCTTTTCTTCATTGTCCATGAAGTTATGTCGAATCCCAGCTGTTCCCTTAATGTGTCCGCGTTGAGCAATCTCAGTCGAATTCATTTTGACAGCTGGTGCTGCCAAGGTGCGTGGAGCTAATGTTGGCATACCACTAGGCGACGGTCAAACGATACCAAGGTTTCTAATATTATGTTTTTCGCAACATTAAGCGACATAAATGTTTCGAGCACTTTGGAATTAATAAAAGTTTGAAGAAAAAAGCCGTTTCTAAATAATATGCCATTTATAATAATTATTGTAGCCCATTACTATAAAACTGAAAATACTGGTCTGTTGGGAACCTTATCGTTATCACCTTTATTCTTTGGATAGTCCTTATTCAAGGCGGATTGTTCCCAGGTATCAGCAAAATCGTCTACTGTTAAGCATATTATTATATTAAAACTTTTGATATTTCAAGTGTTAAAGCTTTGTAGCCAACATTTTTATATATGTAACTCTTAATTCTTCTAATAGGGGAGTCTTGAGTTAATTGAAGAGCAGGAGGAGTTAAAGATGAATACAGGGAGTTGATCTTGATCTATTTTCTTCAGAGAAAGTCTAAGTTGAGCAGCGTATGTATTACAGAGACTTAATATACTAAGTCTAGTTGGACCCCTCTTCTTGTTCACTGTCTCCACTACCTACCGGTCCTACGTTGCTAGCCTCCTTCTCCCTACTCCTTCCGTCTCTATGGCCTGTCTCCTTCTGAGCTCTGGTTCCTATTTTCTCATTTTAGCAGGGGTTGTGTCACGTGGAATAAACTGATGTGAAGTTTCTAGAAGCCTGTGTGTGAGTATGTGTGTATGTGTGTGTATTGTCACGAGGCGCTGTCGTATGCCTATCAAGCATTCCTTGAGTTAGTGTGTGTAAGCATGTTTACCATTGCTCGATTCTCGCTGACACACTACCTATCTCATCCCCTGACTTGCTGCTTCTATCTGTCTATCTATCTATCTATCCATCATTCTATCTATTATGATTTGTATTTATAATATGGAGTCCTGACACAAGTATATACTTAAAAATACATTATGGTGAAGATGCCTCGAATGTAAAGGATTTTGTATGTTATTCGAGTGAATCACCTAAGGTGAAACCGAATATACTGTAATCCATGTGTGTCACTTTTACTCAGTTTACAGCATCACAAATATATTTTTTATTTGGAAAGACATTCTGAGTGCTAAATGAAATTATTGTAATTTCAGGAAACATTCTCAAGTTTAGGTCATCTTTCATTTAGTGCTTAGGGCTTTACCGCACGGGACCAGTAATTTACTCTGACACCAGACACATCACAGGAAGAAAACTCGCAGCAAAAGAGTTAACCAAAAATATGCAAGGATGCACTGTAATTGAACTAGAATCGTGTAGCGTTACCTAGGATAAAACGCTGACATATTCATCAGGTCTTCTAATTGAATTATGATAGTGCGTATAACTGGTATCACCTGATAACATGTAACCTTTGAGTGTGGACATTTGCACTAACTTGAAAATGCACTCGCCCCAAAAAGAGTTCATTAGAATCTCCTTGATTTAAACTGTGGGATAATAGATTATTACTTAACGTGCAAATTCTGTGACTGAACTGGATGTTAGGAATCAACTTGACATGTCGGTAATGTTAAAGGTTAGGCTAGGTGTGGGAAGAGAAGAGGGAGGAAAGTGTTAGTGTGAGGCTGGCTTGGAGGGGAAGCTCGTGTGAGGTTAGTTCGATGGAGAGGTTGTAGGGCGAAACAATCGAGACAGAAGTGCCGTTGAAAAGGCTATACTTCACCCTGCCAACTCACCAACTCAACTCAAGAGGGAAAACCTGTGACGGACATCACCTACGAGGAATACTTTCAGTATCAGATATATCTGTCTTATCGGGGAGCTGTCTCTTGTTATTATGGATCGAGCAAACATCTCTTTAGTAATTGCATAATATTTTTTTCATTAGGAGTTGGATGAAAATAATAAATAATGTGTGTGCACATGGTTCCTCCCACCCCAACACGGTAAGGGATGGTGCTCAATGAAGCTCTGTCCACGTTTATGGGAGGAACGTTTTACTGACGCATAACATATTCAGAGATTATCAGCACCAACGTCATATTTCAATGACATATTCGTTAATAATGCATTCAAACGAACACGCAAATAAATTATGTATTTCACTTGATAATAATTATGATTTACTCAAGGATCTGAGGCTTCGGTCTCGTACTGAATCTACACGCAAGACTGATGCTTTTGACTCCACAAATACTTCCAGCTGCACAATGCACTAAATATCAGTGACATCAATAAATATACCTAACTTGCCAATTCTGATTAATAATTAAGATATTACATGTCCTATGACACAGGGTGAATATCTATTATATCTACCACGGCGTTTTCATACTTAAAACCCTCTCCAATATTTGACTACATGGCAATGACAGACGGCAATGCGCTGACCAATCACACACTACGATACAAACATGACCCCTCCATTCATGCATTTCCACTACCACCTACGTGTTTACTATAGGAGTTGTTGCCAGAGGCCGCCAATTGTGTCCAGCTTCTTTTTTCCCCGACTGTACTTTACAGACGAATGTTTTTTTTTTTTAATGTGTATTTGGGATGATCATATGATTTGCCATTAACCAGCCTGCCCATTAATTGCTCTAGTGCTCATTTGTTTACTCTCTGATTGCTCTATCGTCTCGAAGTGTAGTGTTCCGAGTAGCGTACAGGTCGTTATGAAGGGGTGTTTGAACAAATGTCCTCTCATTGCACTTCACATCTCTCTATCTATGGTACCACAGACGACACCGACTTCACCATTCAGCATCCAGTTATCGTTGCCTCAAAGTGCCTTCAAGACCAGAATCGACTTTTTCTCTTATGACGCAAATTATCCGATCGTGTAGGTCAGGATGGTGAGTGGACAAAGGACATCTAGTTTTATTGGTACTTATTTTTATATCATTGTTATAACAGAAGTGGTCTACCTAGACCGTGTCTTAGAGAACGGGTTGTTCAGTTTTTTATCCCGAGCTACGAAATCGCACAACTTGTCAGAACTTCATCCCTTTTTTGTAGCAGTGCTGGAGTAGGCAAGGCACCGCTATTGTCAGTAATTTATAAATCTTGTTATAAAGACAGGTGCAAAAATTCTCTGTTTTTCATACTCTGCATTTTAACAAATTAATGTTCACAGCTTTTTTATTAATGATCCCCAGAAAACTTTAAGAAATGGAAGCTTGCATAGAACTTCGTCTTCTCAGTTTACAAAGGCGCCTTTACGCCCGATTCCGGCCTCAATATTCCTGGCACATCCTCAGAATTTACCTATTAGCAGTTGATATATCACTGACGTAGAGACAGGAGCCCACTGTTCACGCTACACTGTCTTGCTCTCTGCCCACGCTACACGAGCTCTCTGCCCACATTGGAGAAGCCCTCTACCTATGCTATAGAAACATTTTGCTGACACTGCAGTGCTCTATCTTGCACAGTTCCATGACAGTGATGGCAGAACTCTGTCACACCTCAAGACATGGATGTGCACATGTTACAGTACCTATAGACTTACCGTTTTTTTTTTTTTTTTTTTTTCAAAGTTGATCTCTCTATGCTGGTGGGTAACGTCACGAAGTTACATGAATCATTCTTGGCTTTGAATTCTGTTTTGAAAGTGGAAATTAAATGAAACTGTGCAGCAGGCTGGGTAGGACTTAGTGTACCTTGCGAACATAGAATTTTCATAAGGTTTATTAATGCACATATAAAGCATAAGACTTTATTAAATTTAATTTTTCATCAAAATGACTGTTTATAGAGTTCATCAATATAGTCACTGCACTATCAAACATTTCTCATAATTTGACTAAAATCATTGTTGTCTTTGTGTCACTCTTTGGTGCTGTGTTGTTCCCTGCGAGCAAGATACAACTCGGCGAGAAACGCCAGTCCAGCAGAGAGGTGGCTAAGGCCAAGGATGTAGAAGACCCCCTGCATGTGCTCCACATTTAGGGGCAAAACTCGGAACACCTCAGTGCCACTGTCTGTTTCTTCCTCCTTTGTGGTCTCTTTCTGCTTAATCCGGTTCTCCTGCGAAAATAACTGATGGTTAATTATGTCACCTTTGTTTGTGGTAAGATTAATAACGTGATGTCAATTCCATTTTGTAATGTGGGTACTGACATATCTTCATGCAGTAGCTTTTCAGCCTTAGTTCTCTGTTCTCTAATCTATCATTGGTTCAGGCTAACATCCACTTTATTTCATTTGAACAGTATACTTTCTACTTCCTGTCAGTAACCTCTCTCGTTCGCCTTTTTTTTTTGGGGGGGGGGCAAGAAAGAAGGAACTTCGGGCTAGGAGTCAGCAAGATTGTTCCCTCCAAGAATAACAAAATCAACAGAGACCCAAATTCAAAACTGTATCTTTGTAGTTGAAACCTTAAAAAAATTCCAGTCTTTTCACACACACACACACACACACACACACACACACACACACACACACACACACACACACAAACTCTTTGGTTCACTTCCCTCTCAACAATTGATGTTTTACCTACACTATATTTTTTCACAGCTCAGTCCTCTCAAACACCAGGTCTCACTGTTGAGTCTACCGTATAGTTCTGTAATCTCCACATACCAGAGGATATTAAAGAACTGTTCATGTACTAATCAGACGTAATGAATAATCATAAAATGAGAATAATTGTTGGTTAGTATTTTGATATTACTAAGTAAAATGTATCTCCACTCTTATTTTATACCATTTACCAAACACAGAATAATTAGAGATTTAAAACAAATAAATATGAAATCGACAATGAGAAATACTACTTGCATCTCAAAAGCAGTGACCATTGCAAATAATGATAATTTATAATAATAATAAAAATCATCACCACCACCATCATCATCATAATAGTGACTAATCTAAAAATTATAATAATCATTCCAGACAAATCGCGTCATATAAATCAATGTTTCATGTCACCAAAATACTGACATACAGAACTTGTCAACATCAGTAATATTCAAAAGAGTACAAAGATGTTGCTGCTTCTGTGAGTATCAGTCCTACTTACTTTGTTAATGTCTTTAGTATGATGACTTTTTTATTTCTTTTTGGTTCTGCCTGCCACCAATTATTTGATGACCCTAATTTTTATCCTTTTGTAGTTCATTTCACGTAGCGTAGAGGCAAAAACAATGCGGCACTTCTACACTCTTTCCATTCCACGTTGTGTGTACTTACCTAATTTACCTAATTGTACTTCTCATTGTATCTTTACAGGAATGAGTCAGGCTCGTACTGTTCCGTGTCTTAAACCATATTTATCGTACATATCCTTAAATTTGTGAATTGTTTTAGCACACACTTCGGTAGTTCATTCCACTGATCAATTGCTCTGTTTGGGAAACTGAATTTCCTTACGTCTTTATCACCTCTCTTCTTATGCAGTTTTTTGCAGTGTCCTCTTGCTGATGCTTCCCCATATGTTAAGTAATCATTTATGTCTATTTTCTCCTTCCCTGATATGCATTTATATAGCATTATCATGTCACCTCTTTTCCTTCTTTCATGTAGTGTTGGTAGATTCAATTTATTTAGTCTTTTTTCGTAGCTTAGATCCCTTAAGCTTGGTATCCATCTTGTAGTGGCCCTTTGAACTTTTTCAATCTTGTCTATGTGTTTCTTGAGATGAGGACTCCAGACTACTAATGCATACTCCAGGGTTGGTCTGATGAATGATGTTATTGTCTTTCTTAGCATGTCTTCATTTATGTATGTGAATGCTATTCTCATATTTGCAAGCAGTGTATACATGTTCCGTACCTTCTCACTGATGTGGTCAGCCGGAGATAGTCTGTTATTGATAATCACACCTAGGTCCTTCTCTCTTTCTGATGTGTGTAGGGTTTTATTTCCTAACGTATAATCCCAATCAGGTCTTTTTCCACTTTTACCAAACTTGATTACATGACACTTGTCCACATTGAATTCCATTTGCCATGTATTACTCCATTCATGAAGTTTATTTAATTCTTCTTGTAGCTCTTTACAAGAGTCTGTGTTAGTAATTCTCCTTTGTATTTTTGAATCATCTGCAAACATATTTAGATAGCTTTCATTTCCAGTGTTAATGTTTGTATCATTTCTATACACTAAAAACATGATTGATGCCAGCACTGAACCCTGTGGTACTCCACTAGTCACTTCTTTCCATGATGAGTAGTTTCCCCTTAGTACTGTTCTCATTTCTCTTTTTTTGAGAAAATCTTGCATCCAACAAAACAGTTTGCCTCGAATTCCTCCTTGATGGTACAGTTTCCATAAAGGTCTTTGGTGTGGTACTGTGTCAAATGCTTTCTTGAAATCTAAATAGATACTGTCCACCCATCCTTCTCTTTCCTGTATTGTGTCTGTTACTCTGTCATAGTAGCTCAACATATTTTTTTTTCTTTTTTTTTATGCGAGGAAGAAGGAACCAAAGGCCATGAGCCCGCAGTAACAGTTCCCTCCAAGAGAAAAACAAAATACAATATAGAGCCAAATTCAAGATCCAATCATTTTGAGATGCCTGGACACACTGCGTTTGAAAGACTGGAGATCATAGGCAGCAGGAAATACAGACAGAGGGAGACAGTTCCAGAGCTGACCTGTTGCATAAATGAAAGACTGAGAGTAACGGTTAACTCTTGCATTAGAGAGTTGGACAGAAAATGGATGAGAGTTTGCTGCCAGACGGGTGCTACACGCCCGTCGTAAAGGTGGAGGAATGCAAGCAGACAGTTCAGAGGAGCAGTGACCATTATAGTAGCGATAGAAAAGAGATAAAGATGCAACAGTGCGGCGAAGAGACAGAGGTTGAAGGGAGTAGGTAAGAGGAGGAGAGTTAATGAGACGAAAAGCCTTTGACTCCACCCTATTGAGAAGAGCTGTATGTGGGGAGCCTCCCCACACATGAGAGTTGTACTCCACACAGGGGCGGATAAAACCCCTGTATAGAGTCAACACTTGCGTAGGGGTAAAGAAAGAGCGGAGTCGGCTTAGCACACCCAATCTCTTGGAAGCTGATTTTACAAGAGATGTAATATGATCTTTCCAAGATAAGTCCCGAGTAAATGAAACCCCAAGCATGTTCAAGGATGATGCAGGATTAAGCTGAATATTATTAAACATTAGTGGGTATACCTGTGGAAGATTTTGTCGGGTTGATAGGTGTAAGAACTGAGTCTTAGATGCATTAAAGACAACCATATTATTTTTACCCGAGTCAGAGATACGAGCCAAGTCAGACATTAGGTGTGCCATAGCCTCATCCCTTGTTTGTTGAAGATTAGTAACTCATGATTTTCCTTTTCTGAAACCAAACTGTCTTTCTGTTATCATATTGTGTTCTTCTAGATGATTTACCCAAGCTTTTCTTATAAGCTTTTCTAATACCTTGCTTACAACACTGGTCAGTGATACTGGTCGGTAGTTGAGTGGATTTTGTCAATTCCCTTTCTTGAATAAGGGGACAATATTTGCTTTCTTCCAAATATCAGCTAGTTTACCTTGACTCAAGGATTTCTTGAAAATTAAAAATAATGGTTTACTTAACTCCTTTGCACATTCTCGTAGCACCCAATATGAAATTTCATCAGGACCATTTGCTTTTCTTCTGTCAAATTTACTTAACTCCTCCTGTATTACTTCTTCTGATATTTGTATATCTGGTAGCATGTGTGGACATGCATGTTCCACATAATCCCTCTAAAAAAATTTTTCTTCTGTAAAAACTGATTGGAAATTCATAATTTAGTGCTTCACAAATATCCTTCTCTTGTGTATAGGTGATTCCCTCGTCCGTAATGGATTGTATTATATCTTTTACTTTGGTTTTGCTTCCGATGTAGCTGTAAAATAGCTTTGGTTGATCACTACTTTTATTGATTATATCCTCCTCAAACTGTTTTTGGGCTTCCCTCCTTGTATAATCGTTTCTTGCCTGTTTGTAATTATTATATGCCCTTTCACTATTGTGTCTTCTGTATCTATTCCACAACAAATCTCTTTCTTTTGATTTTTTACATTCCGTATTGAACCATTTCTGTACTGTCTTATCTGCTTCTTTGTGCTGTGGGATGTACTTCTGGACTCCTATTTCATAAAATTCACAAATTTTTTATATACAGCATTTAAATCTTGTCCTCTAAGCTCTTTTTCCCAATTAACTTCTAATAAATACTTCTTTAGGTCTTGATAATTTCCCTTTTTATAGTTTAAGCTCTTTTTGTAACTTTCATTGCTGTTAACTATGTCATATGCTATCCTGAAGTTGCAATTTAGTACTGCATGATCGCTTTTGCCGAGTGCAGGGTGATATATTAAACTGTCAATATAATTTTCTTGCCTAGTAAATATGAGATCTAGCATTGAAGGTACATCGAGTCCTCTTTTTCTGGTGGTTTCCCTCACATGTTGCGTTAGGAAGAACTCTTGCACGAGATCCAAGAGCTTTTGGTCCCAACAGCTTTCTTGGCTAATTATATCTAGAGTATTCCAATTTATATTTGTATTAAAATCTCCAGTTAGTATAATTCTTTCCGATTTCTCTTCCATTTTATGTAGTAATGCTCTTAAACTCTGAACTGTACACTCTGCCAGGTCCTCATATTCGTCTCTTTCCCATGTGTTTGATCTGGGTGGCATGTACATATTGGCTACAGTTACTTTCCCTTCAGATGTGTTGATCTCTACTGCAATCAGTTCTACTTGTGAGGGTATATCTAGTTTTATTTCATTGACTTTTAGATTTTTCTTAGTTAATATTATAATTCCTCCTCCTTTTTTTAAGTTTCTATCTCTTCTCCATATATTGTATTCCTCTAAGTTTAGTATGTCATTGGATATCCTTGGTGTTAATTTTGTTTCAGTTAGGCATATTATATGTGGTTCCTTTTTTCTGACAATCATTCATCTTTAATAATTTAGATACCATTCCATCCACATTTGAGTACATGAACTTTATCATCTTGTTTATATACTTGTCATGACATGGTTCTACTACATTCCTCCTTTTTATTCCCTCCTGTTTATGTACCACTTTCATACCTGCAATCCTATTACTTTATAAAAAAATGTGTTCTTCTGATCTTCCCTCATTTTTTGTTTTTGCTTCCTCCCTCTTCTCTTTCAGCAATTCCAGTTCCTCTTGTGTTAAGCATCTTTTTATCCATACATTTTTGAACTCCTCTTTTTCCATAAGATTCTTTGCATTTTTTAGTATCTCCTCCACAGTGTTTACACTCTGGAATGTTACCTTTAGAGGTCTTGATTTGCTTTTCTCGTATTTTCCTAACCTTTTGTGTTCCTCTATGTCTTTACTACAGATTTCCTCTGATACCTCTTTCAATAAGCTCATTACATTTGCCATCTCCTTTTTGTCTCTTGAGATCTTGTTTTTTACTTCTTCCTCTTCTATACCGTGATTACTATTGATTTGTTGATATCTACTGAATCTGACTAACTTGGGATTGTTTTGGATTATTCTTTTCACTTCCTTTTTAATGCTTTTTTCTTCCACCTTTGTTTCTAAGTCTTTCTTTACTTTCACCATTTCAGCATACGTGGTTTCCACATCATTTTTGTAGCTTTGCACAGCTTCATTCACCTGTGTTATCTTCTCCTCAGTATCACTGCTCTGGTCTATCAGACTGCTTACTTGCCTAATTGCCTCTGTATCATTTTTGAACTCTTCCATAATACTCTCCTGGTTGACAACGGTACTTGCCATTTCACTCATTTTCCTCCTAATTGTACTCAGTTCCACTGTTAGTTCACATATGGTTGTGTCTTTCTTGTTGACCTCCCTTCCTAGTTTGTCTATTTCTTCATTTTGCAAGTGCATCTGCTTCTTTATTTCATCAATTTCATTCTGGAAAGCCATCTCCAGTTTGTGTACACGTTCAACCAGTTTATTGTGAGTCTCCATTTCAACCAGTTCTTGGTAGAAATCATCTTGCTTTCTACCTTTATCCCTTTTCTTTTCCAAATTTGCTTTACTAAAGTATGTGGCCATTTTGCAATACTAAAAGCACAGAGTACTTACATTCCCTGGGCAGTTGTAGTCTAAACAAATATCAGCTGACTGAGCGCATTCTTTCGCTACTTGGTTCTCTTTTCTGTTTGAACAAGTCTTGTTTAAACTTCTTCTTTTTTTTTAATAATAAAAAACCATTTAGTCTAACCTGGTACAGAGCTTGACTCATATAAAGATACTAATTTAGGTAATGCCACTGGCTGTGCTGGCTCGGTATGGAGCGCTGTCGGCCCACATCCGTTTTCCTTGGTAGCAGCAGTAACTGTGTGTGTGTGTGTGTGTGTGTGTGTGTGTGTGTGTGTGTGTGTGTGAATAGCAGCACATTCTAATGTTCACCTCCTACTACACATCAGGATTCAAAATGAAGAGATTGTAATTGCAGAGCAAGTTAGAGTAAACATGGCATAATTACAACAAAATAAAAACGACACTGATATGATGTTGGTAAGATTTCACCAAACGTGATGACGCTGTAACAGAATATCTAAACTGAATTGTATAATTGAGAGAAGCACCCTTAAGCCATCTTGCTCTTTAAAATGTCTTGTTTTATTTTTTTTTATGCAAGGAAGAAGGAACCAAAGGCTAGGAGCTCACAAACCGTTCCTTCCAAGAAAAAAACAAAAACAATACAAAACAGAGCCAAATTAAAGATCCATTCATTTCGAGATGCTTGGAATCACTTCGTTTGAAAGACTGGAGATCATAGGAAGTAGGAAATACAGACAGAGGGAGACAGTTCCAGAGCTGACCTGTTGCATAAATGAAGAACTGGGAATAACAGTTAACTCTTGCATTAGAGAGTTGGGCAGAAAAGGGATGAAAGTTTGTTGGTAGATGGGTGATACGCACCTGTCGCAGAGGTGGAGGGATGCAAGTAGACAGTTCAGAGTAGCAGTGACCATTGAAGTAGCGATAGGAAAGAGATAGAGATGCAATAGTGCGGCAAAGAGACAGAGGTTGAAGGAAGCCAGTAAGAGGAGGAGAGTTAATGAGACGAAAAGCCTTTGACTCCACCCTATTGAGCAGAGCTGTATGTGGGGAGCCTCCCTACACATGAGAGTTGTACTCTACACAGGTGCGAATAAAACCCGTGTATAAAGACAACAACTGTGCAGGGGTAAAGAAAGCATGAAGTCAGCTTAGCACACGTAATCTCTTGGAAGCAGATTTTACAAGATATGCACTATGATCTTTCCAAGATAAGTCCCGGGTGAATGAAAGTCCACGCATGTTCAAGGATGATGGAGGATTTAGATGGATATTATTGAACATTAGTGGGTACTCCTGTGGAAGATTTTGTCCAGTTGATACGTGTAAAAACTGAGTCTTTCATGCATTAAAAATAACAAGATTATTTTTACCCCAATCAGAGATACGAGGTGTGCCATAGCCTCATACCTTGTTTTTTGAAGTAACTGCTGAGATGGACGTTGCGGGAACCAAATGGAAAGGTGAAGGGTGCAATCATCAACGTACGAGTGGATAGGGTTAGATGGATAGCTTAGAAGTCACTGATGAATAAAATGAAGAGAGCTGTTGAGAGGTGAGAGCCCTGAGGAACACAACTGTTGATAGGCTAGAAGAAGAACGATGGCCGTGTACAACAGCGGCTATAGAACGACCAGAAACGAAGGTATAGATGAAGGCATAGATAGAAGAGTAGAAATCGTAAGATGGCAGTTTGGAAATTAAAGATTTATGCCAGATTCGATCGAAAGCCTTTGAGATGTCAAGTGCAATGGTAAAGCTTTCGCCAAAGTCCCGAGAGGGAGATCACCAGGAGTCTGAATGGTAGGTAAGAAGATCACCAGTGGAGCATCCCTGACGGTCAGGAAGACGGTTGTGATACAAAACATCCTTTAAAATTATTCTGTTAAGAATTGACTAGAACACTTATGAGACACAGGATGTTAAAGCAATCAAACGATAGTTAAATGGTTGGGAATGGTCACCCTTCTTTGGGACTAGCTGAATGAGAGCAAACTTCCTGGAAAAAAGAAAGGTACAAGTTGAAAGACAAAAGGCGAGAGAGCTTACCTAGGCAGGGTGTAATCACAGCAGCACAGTTCTTGAGGACAACAGGAGGCACTCCATCAGGCCCATTTGCTTTGTTAGTATTGAGGTCAGTGAAGGCAGAAAATACTTCAGCTGAAGACATTTTAATGTCAGCCATGAGGATGTCAGAGGGGGGAAGTGATGGAGGAACAGCACCAGAATCGTCTAAGGTGGAACTGGAGGAGAAAGTCTGAGTGAAGATATCTGCTCTGTCAGTAGAAGAAATAGATACAGAGCCATCACAGTAGAAAAGAGGATGGAAGAGGTAAAGTTGTTTAAAAGGTTTTTGGCAAGGTGCCAGAAGGTGTGGGAAGAATTCAAGTCGGAGAGTTGAGAGCAGTTTTATTACGGATGAAGTAATTTTTGTCAGAGTGAAGAACAGACAGCACGATTCCAGGCAGAAACATAAAAGACAAGTGATTCAGGGGTGGGTTGGCTCTGGTACCTTTTATAGGCCCTCTCCTTGTTGCAGATAGTATTAGAAAATGCGGGATTAAACCAGGGCTTTCTTGCATTAGTCAGAGGATATGAGAGAGGAACGTATGCTTCCATGCCAGAGACCTCTGTAATGCGCAAAGCACACTCAAAAGGGCACCGGCCATGGAAGAAATAATTATTCCAGGGAAAATCAAAGAAGTTCGGCCTAAGGACCTCCCAAGCTGTAGCTCCGAAGTGTCCCAGTCGACGTTTCTTTGGAGGGTCCACAGGCTCTTCTGGAGCAATAGGGCAGGTTAAGGTAATAAGGTTGTGATTAGTGGAGCCCAACGGAGAGGAAAAGTAACACTGTAAGCAGAAGGATTAGTTGTAAGGAAGAGGTCAAGTATGTTGGATCTCTCTCCAACGGGTAGGGTGCTGTACAAGCTGCTCTAGGTCATTAAGGATAGAAAAGATGTAGGCCTGTTCACCAGGTGGATCAGTGAGAGGAGAGGAAAGCCAAAGGTGGTGGTGAACATTGAAACCTCCTAGAATGGAGATTTCAGAGAAAGGAGAAATGGATAGGATGTGTTCCATCGTAGAAGTAAGATAATCGAAGAATTTTTGACAGTAGAATCAGAGGATAAGTAAACAGTGCAGATATATTTAGTTAGAGAATGACAGGAGAGCAGAAGCCGAAGAGTAGAGAATTCAGAAGAATCAAGTTTAGGAACATGGGAGCAGGATAAGTCGTTGCGTACATGTACACAACAGCCACCTTGGGATTTGAAATGAGTGTAGAGAAAGTAGGAGGATTCAGAAAAGGGTTTCCTGTCAGTTGCCTCAGACAGCTGAGTCTCGGTTAAAAAGAGAAGGTAAGGTTTAGAGGAGGAGAGGTGGTGTTCAACAGAGAGAAAGTTAGTGGAAAGGCCGCGAATGTTGCAGAAATGAAGAAGTGAGTCGGACAGTGGTTCCAGGTAACTCGTTGAGTTGTCACCGGGAGAGGGGCGGATGGCCTCCGGGGACTCCTAGGCATGGTTAATGTATGCCATTTTCCTTTTTTAATTTTGAAAGGAAGTGTAGTGTGTAATGTGCATGTAGATTTGTGTTGAGATTTAGAGAAACTTGTATTGGAGAGCATACTGGCCTACTCTCTGTGTTACTGAAACACTGAAAAAGTTCAGCAAAGAGGGATGGTCAGGAACTAGTCCCGAGGGCTGATGAAATGGGAGCTCCAGCTCTCCCTGTCATCAGCTTTCCATCCACCCAGGGAGTACTGCCTTGCTCGACTGGTCTTACACTCTACTTCTCAGATGTATGCCTTGTAATGCTGTTTTTAAATAATATTATCAGAAAAAAACAACAACATTATTTTCTTCCACAATCACGTTATTGAAACTGTACTTTGGGAAAAATCCACGTCATGTTCACTTCGTAGAGAATATTTTTGTCGGTGTTGCCAGGATAGACACGTTCACATGTTAATATTCTGATACAACAATCTATTTTTAAACTGATACCTCTAAATGAAAAGGTCATAATTAAGAGTTTGTACTTAATGAACAATTCCCTTACCCCATCCCACACACATACTGCTCAGTACTCCTTACCGACACGGCAGTGCGTGGCTGGCATCGTCTAGGATAAAAACCACTATCCTAGTGGGGGAAAGAACTGAACATATTATTTACTTCCCACACTGACTTAGTTATTTCTGACCCTAATTTAGCTGTTTCAGATGACACCTGTACAATCTTACCCGTGTAGCAATCCATACTGATTCCTTAAACCACTGTGATACCAAACCACTTTCAACGATCTTGTAGGTTACCAAATCAATCCTTGGCTTCAGTGGTGTATTACTCTGCAGACCAACCCCTATACTGAAGGGCAAGGTACACTCCTGGAATACAAATATAATAAATCCAGTTAAAGGACATTAGCAGCACTCTGTGTGTTTATTTTTTTTTTTTTTGGGGGGGGGGCGGTGTGTGTTACAAATCTTTAGTCTAACAACTGCTGTACTGTCACCTCTGCGATCCAGACTTTACATGGTCAAAAAGGGCAGAAAACAAGTCACTCTTGATGACCACTGTGTGCTGGAACAGTCGGGAACTCAGATTGATGGAGACTCTCTCCCATTAGCGGCCTCTTCGGTTGCGTTTATTACATTTCAAGTGGTCAAATTAAGAATGGTAGCATGCCTAAATGACTGGGCCAGTCTCCAACTAGGCCAACCCAAGCCCGACCTTTGCAGTTTCCCAGAATGCTTTTAAGTTGCATGTAATAAACTACTAGGTAAGCTCTATACCACCAGTTCTCAAGGGTTATACAAACAATAAAGTTCGAGTGGGAGAGAACGTGTATTAACAAGACCAAAAAGTAGAAATCTTCCCCAGCTACTTGCTTTACAGATTAAACCTGAATCAGTTGGCACACTTCGAAAAATATATCTATATGGTCCTATTATCAAATGCACAAAACTTAGCTCCTCTGTCCCAGTCCAATGTGTTTCTTCATAATCGTCCGTCTGACCACAAATTTCACTGGTCCAGTCCTCTGCCACTCCCGACCTTAACTTCCACACTGGGACCTTAACTCACTGGGACTTCGACCTCCACGCCTGGACTTGGACTCACTGGTACTTAGACCACCACATTTGGACCCGCTAGAAGTTAATATGAATAATGAATAACTATTCTCTCCAATGCAAGTAATCCCTTCATATGATCAGGAAAGTCTCATAATAAAGAAACTTGAGTTACAACACTCGGCATCTCAAATAATAACAGAATAACACATGGCACTACAGACACATAGGTCTGCTCAAAATAATACTTATTGTAGGGATAATATGGAAGAAAAAGTACTATAACAAATACAGTAAGCATGAATAACTGTAACTCTAACCATGAAAATCATCACTGCATTAATATCATTGTGCCTCACAAAGTAACTACGTGAACATTCTCACAACATAGCTCTAATAAGTACTGAATTGCAAAGTCATTCCAACACGTTAATAAATAATTCACAGTCTCTGGGCACCTGATACTTGGCGTACAAAAATCACACATCAATCTGAGGCTCAGACAGAACCAGCTAGCATTCTCGTATTCTAGTTACTAAATAATAATACTATACAGTACAAATATATGGGAAATACCTCACTATTCAGCTAAAAAATGTAGGGGAGGTGAGCGGGAACACAGGACTCGCTTCTCCAAAGGCTAATGGCGTCACCATTACACTCCCTGAGGAATGACAACACTTGACTCTACCCGAGTCCATTTCTCTATTTCGTCACTATTATCACTCGTGGGATATCACTATTCGCGCTTCAACATATCAGACATAATATTAATACTACTAAATTACTTACAGAATTCCTTGGAGGGGGGCGGGGAGAGGATGACGACAGTACCGACCAGCTGCCATCTATCACGGCCGGTGAGAGTGAGACACGCCAAACTGCGTGATGCCAAGGGAAGGGGGGGATGACGTAGTACGCAATTTAAGATTTTAATTATTACTGACTCGAGATAGACTCAGTGTGATGTCCTTCCCTTTACAATCGATTACCCCCCAAAAATAACATTCTCTAGTTACAATAATTACTCAACATCACCTCTCACTTTATACCCTTACATCGAAAAATAATGAAAATTATCGTGCTTTACATCACTTTGCGCACGCGTACATTATGCTGGATTATGTGAACAAAGGCACATGTTCCCATCGACTCGAGATTTTATATTATAAAGAGACTTAACACTAGTGAATTACCGTAGGAAAAAAAAAGTGACTTAGCAACTAGGTAATTAACCTGAGTTCTGGACACGTCCGCATGGTAACAGCCATGCCTCGGCCACTCTCTCTGACTTAACCGAACTTTTGGTCATATAAAATAAACTAGATACAACTCATTATCACTTCCGGGCATTATACTGCAGTGAAGCCTTGAGCTAACCTTTATAAACCAACAACAAAAATCAGCATTTAGCTGCTGTGTGCTCTGCTTCATCTAAAAATGAACACCCTGATCAACATAGATCCGGCTTATACAGACTGACTTTCAAAGAATTTTACTCATGAGGCTATGCAGAAAAATTTTCATATAAAAGTGCGCATGATGAAGTACGAAAATATGCTGTGGTTAAAGGCACCACATTTCAGGGATGAAAGAATGGACTTTTTAAGAATTAACTGTAGTGTTGGTGCTGAAGTACAGAAGCTTGACATCCAAATCTCATTGTTGCAAGGTTAAGCTATTGTCCCTGAACAGGACGAATTTTAAAAGATTTTGGCAGTATGAAGATTTCAGAGGGTGATGGTATGAAACAGTATTGTGTTGACAATTATTTGAACTGCCTTGGGTTACGGTGGAGTATGCTCTCTAGGCATTATATTTAGAGTAATGAAAATCGTTGCTTAGTGGTTTTTGTGGTAAGGGATGTGCAGTGCCCAAGATACAAATGGGAATGATACTGCCTCGGGGTAAATCAATGAACTATGAGCCTCTCATTATGACCAAGTTTAAGAGTAACTATTTTGTTTCTACTGAATGTGATGTGTTTGTGGACTTATAAATTCCGTTCTTTTTATCGTGTGGTATTTGCTTCTTTTATATATGTTCCTGTCTCATTGTAGGAACTAAAAACAGAGGAGGGGGTCCCTAGTCCTCTCAGCCCGTGAATCCGAGAGTGTCAGGTGGAGGTTTGTGTCTGGTGAATGCTGATGGTAGAGAGTGGATTTTGAATCAGGTGCTGTTTACGGATGATACAGCACTGGTGTCTGACTGGGAGAAGAGATTGAGATAGGAAGAGTGTGTGAAAGAAGGAAATTGAAAGTAAATGAGAATAAGAGTAAAGTGATGAAGTGTACGAGGTTGGTAGATGGTAGGGGGATGAATATAGTTTTGAATGGCGAGTTGCTTGAGGAGGTAGAGTGTTTTAAATATCTAGGTTCACATGTTGCTGTGGATGGAAGAATAGATGCAGAAGTGAAGTTTAGAATAAATGAAGTAGGAAAGGTGCTGGGAGGAATGAAAAAAGTGTTTAGATGTTGTTCACTTAGAATGGATGTGATGTAAAGAGAAGGTTGTATGAGGGTGTTGTAGTACCGACTGCATTATATAGGGCTGAAACATGGAATATGGGTGTAGCAGAGAGGAAAAGTTTGAATGTAATGGAGATGAGATGTCTGAGGAGTATGTGTGGAGTGACACGTATGGATCAAGTGCAAAATGATGAAGTCGAAGGAGAACTGGAGTTGTTCGTGAGATGGCTGGTAGAGTTGAGCAGAGGGTGTTGCGATGGTTTGGGCATATGGAGAGAATGGGATAATGAGCGATTGGTGAAAAAGATAACTAGATCTGATGTGAGAGGTGTAAGGCTGAGAGGAAGACCACGAATAGGATGGATGGACAGTGTGAAGAGAGGGCTGGATGCAAGAGGGATGTCTGTTGACCAAGGAAGAGTGGCTGTGCATGACAGAAATAAATGGAGAGAAATTATGAATGAATAAATGATGACGCAGCCCTGAGGGGATATTCTCCCGCATTTGGTCTGATCAGCTAGTCAGGTCAGGTGCGGGTAAGGGGATGAGTCTGTTATGATGTGGCAGGGGTACACCAGCTCTGTTGTTGGGCCCTGCTGCGGATGTTACTGATTGCATTGCGCAATTGACCCTTGTGCGGCGTGGTGCGGTGAGGATCTGTCCGTTCTCCCGTTTGGGGCTAAGATGCGAATGAGTGTGTTTGAATAGATGAGTAAATGGGGAGTGTGTCGTCCTGTCTCGGGTACCTTCCTTTCCTTGGGGGAAGCAGCCTAGGTATATAGATAGATAGATAGCCTTTGCTACTGTTTCTGCTGTTTTATCTTTAACTGGGACCAAAATTACATAACGGGAAAAATGATCCATTGCTACGAATAAGTATTGTTTATTATTGTATGATAATGGCATCTTGAGTAAATCAACCGCGACAACGTCCCATGGTTGATGTGGTACAGGGTCTTTGCCCATCAGTGCAGGTGAAATTGGGTATCCTTTGTGATTTGCACATGATTCGCATCTGTCTATATGACTGTTTATATCTTTTCGTAATGATGGCCAGTAATATAACAACTGGGCTTGTTTGAATGTCCTATCCTTTCCAGGATGTCCTGCTTGTTGGCTATGGTGTGTTGTTCGTAATACTTGAGGTATCATGTCATTAGGTACTACCAATTGGATATTATTTCTTCGGCGTTTTGGATGATCTGAGTTGATCTTGTATAAGGTATTATTGACCATTGTGAATTGTTCTAGTGGTACATGTAGTTTGTGTAATTGTATGTCATCTCCACTTTCTAACTTGTATATAACTTTAGACAAAGTTGGATCAAGTCTTTGTGCTTTTGCGATTTCATCATGCTTTGGGATGTCTCCTTAGAGATCTAATGCCGCGACCTGAATTGTTTTCGGGTTCCTAGATAATGCTTCGGCTACTAGATTCATTTTCCCTTGTATATAATGAATATGTACATTGTAGTTTTCACTGTACTTTTCCATCTTGTTCTCCTCCCAGAAAGGAGTTTTTCTTTAAACATACCCACCAGTGGTTAATGGTCAGTGAATAAGTGTATTTCGTAACCATATACCAAATCTTGAAACTTTTTTAATGGGAAAACCACTGCAAGTGCCTCTAAGTCTGTAGTGCAATAATTTTTCTCTGCACCTTTTATTTGTCTGCTGGCAAATGCAATTGGTTGATTCTGTCCTCTTTTATCTTCTTGCATCAGAACAGCCCCTAATCCTTCAAATGATGCATCTGTACAAATAATAAATGGTTTTGTGAAATCCGGATATGCCAAACATGATGCATTTGTTAGTTTAATTTTTAATTTGTTAAATGCTTTTTTTTCTCTCTTTCTCTCCTTCCCATTGGAATATAGCATCTTTGTTGAGTAGTTGGAATAGAGGAAAGGCTATATGAGAGAATTGTTGTACGAATGATCTGTAGTACCCAGCTAGACCTAAAAACTCTCTAACTTCGTCATTCGTAGTTGGTTCAGGAAAGTCTCTCAATGCCTGTATTTTGTCATCAGTGGTGTGAATACCATGAGCATTTAATCTGTGGCCTAAGAATTTTATTTCCTGAAAGCAAAATTTGCATTTAGAAATCTTAATTTTTAAACCAGCATCACCATGCTTTTGTAAGAGTTGGTCCAATTTCTGGAGATGTTCTGTGATATCTTTCGTTGCGATTATAATATCGTCAAGATAAACAAATATTCCTTGTCCTAAAATTCCGGACAATACGTAATTCATAAGACGCTGAAATGTGCCCGGGGCTGTCCTCAGCCCCACGGGCATCCTTCTATACTGATAGTGTCCTCTATTTGTGGAAAAGGCAGTGTATCTACGTGACTCCTGATCTACGGGAATTTGATAATAACCACTTAGCAAATCGATCGTGGAAAATACATTATTTTCTGGTCCAAAATTCTGTAGGATGTTGCTTGGCAATGGCATGGGAAATCGGTCTGGGATTGTGTGATTGTTAAGTTTACGGCAATCTACTAACTCACGCATTTCTCCATTTCGTTTGGGCATGAAGAATAATGGGGCATTCCAGGGGGAGAATGATGGATCAATAATTCCAAGTTTTAACATTTCATCGACAAACTGATTTGCGAGTGTACACTGAGATTGTGGGATTCGGTAGGCAGGTACGAAAATTGGTGGAGTATCTGGGTGCACATTAATCTTGTGATTAATCAGGTTAGTACACCCTAATTGTTCGGGTAATGCTACGGTGTCCCTGTGTTTTTCCAACAGGGTTAACAAATCATTTTTTCATCAAATTCACCTGAGTGGATTAAATTCTCTTTTATGCTTTCTCTATCCGTAGATTTTATCTCACTTGTGACTCTAACTAAAACTATTTCCATTACAAGGGCGGGACATTTTTCAGTATTAACTATACAATTCCCATTTTTCAACTGAACTTCCCCATTCATGTGATTAATTAGAAATATCTGAGAGTGCCCATTGTCGTTCATCTGACATAATGCGTTTTCTACTGACAGTCCTTTTACTTTACATAATTCTTCTAAGATAAGAACAGTACTATTCCGTAACTTGCTCTTTATGGTAACTTTCATATAGGAGTTAGGTGGTATAACTAAATAATTGGTGGGATGGGCGGGAAAAACTGATAAATCAGTTCCATTACCTGGATTTCTACTCCTGGAGGCTAGGGAGGGGGGTGAGTGGATCTATACACTCATCTTTTTGTGTCTGTTTGTTTAAGCTTTTGATATTACCAATTCTTTTTGAGTCTGTTTTACTAATTGGTGAGGACTCTTATGGTATTTCCTCAATGAATTCATTATCAAAGTCTATTCCATTCATTTGTGGGAGTAAAGTTATTTTCTCTGTCCACATGCATCTTAAGTCCAGTAACATATGAGCTTTAATTGCTAAGTTTTCAATTATATAAACAAATGCAGAGATTGGTCTTGTAGTCTGTGTGAAACTGATGTTTAACCGTATCATACCTTTTACTGTGATTTGTTTGCCATCCACTGTATATAAGACTAAATCAGATTCTTCCAGAAATGTTACTTTCTTCTTATTTCTAAAAATTCTGTTTATTTCTTCTTGTGTTATTAAGTTCAGTGGGGAGCCTGTGTTTAACCTGCCCCGTCCCGGAGACGTGAATTCACGTCCTCACATGATGTGCACTCATATCCCGGAGACGTAAATTAATGCGGCAACATTGCAAGGACATTGCAAGGTCACTAATTTGCACAATTTTCAATTTTCGTGTGTGATTTTTGGCACGTATACACGGGACATCTTCCTCTACAAGATGCCAGGCAGGGACAATCCCTTACCCAGCATGACCTCCTCCTCCCCCTGTATGACCTTTTCTCAGCAATTTACCTGTTATCAGTGACCTGGCCAGTAAAGCCTTGTCATGCCACGGTACGAAATTTAGGGCCAGAGTGATTCCCAAGTCGATGACAGTTTGGAGGACAAACATTAGAGGAAGAAACAGTCAGAAATGATGATCAGGTAATGTGGCAAAAAAAGGTCAGGAATGGTGATGAGTTAGTGAGTGAAACAGTTCTTATAATGCCTATATTACTGTTTGAAAACCAATATACTCTCGTACTGCATATAAATTCGTACCATATAAATAAATAAATACCGTTTATGAGTGGTGTAGAATAGTTATCTTCCCATAGAACTCGTTTTCTTTGCAGCCAGTCTGATAGAAAACCCTGTAAGGTAAGGAGGTACTCCTACCTGGATCGAGTATTTTAAACCTCAGGTGAGCGATTTCTCTATGAATTTTCTATGTTTCTCACCAAAAGTGGATGTTTGAGCCAAAAAAAAAAAAGGTCCAAAAATGTCGGGACTGGGGCGTACCACTGCCCAGAAAACGTTGGGATGGGGTGGGTTAAAATAAGGAAACTCTTTGATCCTCACATACAGCTGGTATCAAGATATACTCATTTCCCAACATGACTCCTATGTGAATTTTAGACTTGCTTTTCTTTACGTTTGTTAGTTTTTTGTTGTGACTTGGTCTTCCCCCGATTTGAAAATAGACAAAGTTCTCACTCATTGCATCAGAGGGGGTTTGCCAATCATTATCATTATCATCTAGAACTGAGGTATTTGTTTCTTTATCGTTAGTTTGCGGTGAATTTTGTTGGGTGGATGTGTTGCCCTGGTGCTCTCCTAATTGTGTATCCGCAGTGGGGGCTAATGTGTATCATCCGGTACTAACACGGGTGGAGGTGAAAATATTCCTGTCATATCACTCAGCCAAAAAGAAATCATGTTGCTAAGGTATGGTGTTATGAAATACTTTTTTTGTTTATGTCCTAATTAAATAGATGAGTAAATGAGTTGTAATGGATGACAGACAGTGAGTGTATAAGTGTATATATAAAATAAGTAAAGGAGGTGATTGTACCTAATTTAAAGCACTGAGAAGAAATAGTAAGTATAATTACACCCACTTGATACAGATGGTCATTTGGAGAGGTGAGTCAAAAGCAGCTGTCGATCTCGGAAGATAAATGCAGAGTTGAATGAAGATCTCCTCTCGATAATTCTAGGGTTGTGTTGATGGACGATATTACTCAGGAAATTTCATGGCTTGATGAAAGTAGTGGTTAACAGCTGTACTCACAGGCAAACCTCAGCATAGAACGTCGAATTCCCACTCAATACTGTGAAAATAAATGAGTATGAGTAAGAGCATGAGTAATGAACAGTGGGTGAGAAGTGCCTGGTGTCAGTCACAAGTTGATTGGCGTGGCGTTGTCTCAGCAAACACGCATGGTGACGTTGTCTCAGCAGATACACATGGTGACGTCGGCTTCCCACACTGGTAGCTGTGGTGAGTAACTGAGTAGCGATGAGTAACCTGAGTGAGGAAAGGTGAGTGAGGTTGCATTATAAATGTGGCTCTGGTGTTTTGCCGCGTCGTCTTGACCTGCGTCAGCAGTGGAGGTAGGGGGGCGGTGGGAGAGAGAACGTTGGGGATCTAGTGCTTGTTGCTTTGTTCTTGTTTTTCGTATACTTGTTTTTTTTTTTATGCTTGCTGCTGCTTGACGTTGTGTGGAGAAGATTATAGAGTTGTCTTGTAGAGTTGTTATTTGTAGTTAAGCGTAGAGCTTGTTGATCCTCACTCGTAACTCGTCGTTGCTACTCTATGCTTGTAAACTTGAAGGCTCATAAACCTGTAGACTCATTAACTCGTAGACTCGTTCTTCTTATTGTATACTCACAAGTGGTTACTTGATCGTAGAATTGTAGTTTCTTGATAATGTAGAATCAGCTGTAGAACTGGAGCTGATCTTGGTTACAGAGTCGCCTGATTTTGTAGAAATAATGGTTCGTAGGCGTAGCGTCGATCGTTACTGTGCTGCCACCATTTATTGTTGGAACTTTGTAGCCACCATTTATATATATATATATATATATATATATATATATATATATATATATATATATATATATATATATATATATATATATATAAATCTTTAGCCTTGTAATATTTAAGTCTTGAGTTTTGGTTAAAGTTATTTTGGTAATCGAAGAGCAGGAGGAGTTAAATATGAATACAGGGAGTTGATCTTGATTTATTATCTTTAAAGAAAGTCTAAGTTGAGCAGCTTATGTATTACACAGGGACTTAATTTACTAAGTCTAGTCGGACCCCTCTTCTTATTTGATCTCTCCACTACCTGCCGGTTCTATGGCTTGCCCCATTCTGAGCTCTGATTCCTACCTTCTCGTTTAACAGGGGTCGTGTAATGAGTTCTATACTGTCGTGGAAACTTCTAGAACACTGTATGTCTGTGTGTGTGTACTGCTTCCGGTGCACGGCAAGCATTCCTTCACATTAAGAGTTTCAAGCTAATTTCCTTTTGCTTGATTCTTGCTGATACACTACCTATCTCACACCCTGGCTTGGTGCTTCTATCTATCTATCTATCTATCTATGAGTTGTATTATTATAATATGGAGTCATGACAAAGATAACCTCCACTAAATCCTACACCTCAAGAGTCATCTCCGCTTAATCAAATAATTTGGTTACAGAAAGGAAGGAGAGAAAGAAAAAGGAGCAATAAATATCCCTGAAGTAGATACCAGGTCATGTCAAACACTGTTTTGCTACTGGTTGCATGTATCCAGTATTACCTGTCTAGTGTTCGGATCATCGGCAACTAATCCAGGAACCCCTCTGGCCTATGTCAGTGAAGAACATTGTTGGACACCCCACAGGACTAATAACATGACCAGTCAAAGGGAAGATGAGCTACTAAAGCCATCAGTTATCTAGCAGGGTGGATAGAGCTAGTTAGCCTTGGTTTGTAGTCACCTAGGAGAACGGAAATTCTGAATCACACCTGGAAAGCCCTTGTCAGGGATCCCATGCCCCTGTCCATGGGCTAGTGGTGAACCTTCCTTTGATATGGGAGTTTTAGGTATAGTTTCCTTTCTCTCCCTGGGAAAACCTACATCTTGCATAACTTGAGAAGAGGAAGCGGAATCGGGATCAGCGTGGGTTCCCTGACGCAGATCCAAAATTGGCAGAGGTTCCCGTCTCGGGTGCTAGCCTGATGGGGCTCTTGGGATCCTGTCATGCTGGCACCAATTATGATGGTTGCAGGGTAAAGCCTGCAAAATCCCAGCAAACTGGGTAATGATGGGGGACCCTTAGCTTCAATCCTGTTTTTGACTCGTGTTGTGGTGATGCAGAGGGCACATGAACCCACATAACCATTTGCTGGGTTAACCTTTGGAAGGCACTCTGAGTGGAAACTTAGAAAATTCTGAGCCTTTCAAAGGGTGATGGATGGCTTGTGTCAAGAACGAATGAGTATAGGGCATGTTGGGCTGAGTACTTTGAGCAGCTGTAAATGGCTGAGCATCCCAATGGGGAGCTACCACTGGTTGGTCAACAACCACTGACTGCTCTCCCAAAATTGATGATACCGTGTCATCCTTAGAAGAAATCAAGAAGGCAGTGAATAGGTTGAAGTGTGATAGAGCAACTTGTGTCTGAGGCATCTTGGTGGAACTGATTAAAACTGAGTGTGAAGCGATGATCAGTCACAGACGCCATTTGGCGGACTGGTATAGTTCCTGTTGACTGGACAAGAGGTTTGGTTACCCTTACCTGAAAATGGATAGGAGACCATCAATATCATAGTAACTTCCTTGGTGTTACAGGGTTCAGTATACCAGGCAAGGTTTTTGCTGACATTCTCTTGATATATATGCGGGAACATTTACTAAATTATCAGAAATCTGAGCAATCCACATACAGACCCAAGAAGTTTACAGTTTACTACACCCTAATTCTTCAAGCTCTTATTGTCTGTCTTGAGTACTGACAAGGTCTGCTTGCAGCATATGTGAAATTCAAGACAAGTATGACTCGGTAGCTCAGGAGGTGGTATGGGAAATGCTATGACTCCGTGGGATTCCTTCAGGGATAATCCGTCTGACTGCTGGCCAGTATTAAAAAAATGGGAGTGCTGTCAAATGTGGAGGTGGAGCATTGTATTTCTTCCCAGTAAGGACTGAAATAGGAGAGGGATGTGTCTTTGTTCTCATGCTTTTCAACACATGCATGGATTGAGTCCTTGGCCAGGCTGTGAGTCAGTCACTGTAAAGTTTCAATTAGCGCTTTCTGGGTTGCTGACTCTGACTTTCCTGACGAAGCAATTACCCTACTGGAGTCGCTTGAGATACTACTGAGTACCCTTAAAGAATTTCATGAGAATGTGAAGTCACTGGGATCATAGATCTCTTGGTCCAAGACCATGGTCCAGGCAATTGGTGACTTGTTGAAGGAGGCAGTTCAGTCTGTTCAAGCATGTGGAAAGAATAGAGAAGTCTTGGGAAGAATCAGTTATCTTGGCAGTGTGGTAAACAGCAATGCTAGGTCAGACAGTGGGATATCTTCTCACATCGATCTGACCCACGGGGTTCTGAATTCACTCAACTCGGGCATTTTGCATTTCTGTTATTTGTGTAGTAAGACTAAAATGCAGGAGGTGGATAAATCGGTAGAGATGTGGCCTGCAGTCCTAACTGACCCAGGTTCGAATCCCGGCTGGGGCAGAAAACAGTTTAAGGATTTCAGGTTCGTAAAGGCAGACTTCACTGATCGACCAGAAAACCCACCAACATGTCAAATACCCCGCTAATACCAGTACACCAGTCCTACATGAACCAGTCCTAGCAGTATTCAATATGGACGGTGGGTGTTAGCGCCGAAGTGTTGACATGTGGACGTGTGTGGTACGTAGGAGGACTACTGGGCCTTGGGGGTAGGACCTGAAGCCTTTGCCCAGAGTCGGACACATTAAAAAAAAAAAAAGTCTTCGGTACACTGGTGCTCCCTGTCTTTCTCCGTGGTTGTGAGACATGGATACTAAACATTGACTTGAAGTGGCGAACTGGCTCCTTTAGTACTGTATACCTTCACAGGACCATAGAATACTGCAGGTACGACCTGGTACGTATCGAGTGACTATGGCATGAGACCAAGTCGAGGCCTATTACCCACGTAATAGTCACCGCCAGTTCCAGTTATACGGGCACGTGGCCTATTTCCCTGAGGCTGACATTGTCCACAGGGTGATCTCTGACAGAGTTAACCCGAGGTGTACACCATGGGGAAGGTCATGGAACTCATGGCTTGAGCAGGTTGGTCATTCATATCGAGACAAGCTTGGAAGAGTCGCTGCCTGAACTGTTGCATGAATGGACCTTGACGGGTGGAGTCAGTGGGGGAGTGAGGCTATGCAATCCACAGCATTTGGCTGCCCCTCATGATGAGGATGTTGATGACCGGCAGTCCGTATCAAAATATTATACGTATAACAAAAAATCCTATTAATTTCATGAAAATGTTTACACTAAACTTTGCTGTTGATTCTTCCATGTGGAAAAAGTACAGCCAACGCCAAACCATATACAAAAACAATCGTTTCCGAGAAAACTGAATAAAATGAACTAAAACACTATTAACTTCATTTAAGATCCGTCGACACACTTTTTTTTTTTTTTTTTTTAACCTGCAAACCATTAACAAAAAGGAAAGATGGCTGAGGATTACCGTTTTAGAGAGGAAGGACTGGTAATACTGGTTTTTCATGCATTAGAAACAGAGACGGACAGAGAGCTGACAGTGTGTTGCAAGATGGTTGCTCTGTGACCGGTGTGGGGAAAATTTAAGTAAAGTTGAGAGAGAGAGAGAGAGAGAGATTGTGCTGGTCTTGTGACCTTATTATGCTTGAATATATTGATTCCAAACACTACATCTATTGACATGAACAGATTGGGACACGCAAATCTAGACCATAACTCTCATGACAGTTCCCTGTTTCCCTCTATACTCATTTCTCACTAACTTGGCCTAAAACTTCCATCACTTCACCTTGAATGCTGAGCTGTAACAATGTATGAACTCTAGAATATGATGCTACTCAGAAAGACGAGCTATGGGTAAGGATGTAGAATCATAGCATTGTCTTTTTATGGCAATGAGCTACGTGAAATAAGCTGTAAAAAAAAAAGGGGACCAAAGAGAAATGAGTACACTGCATTATCAACGTAGGAAGGGTTCATCCTGAGTTTCACTAACTCATCTATAAGAATGTTGGTTCCTACAATGAACCTCATCGGAAACGAGTTACAGTTACTGGCTTGTTGTTAAGCAGAGGTCAACTAAATCGTAGAGAATATACAACTGCAATACAACCCTGAATTCTAGAAACCTGAGTGACTACATTGTCTACTGTGCAGGACAGTGACAATCATCTGTCTGTCCCAGGACTTTAATGAATATTATACGGTATTCGATACTACTTCAGGACGCTTTAGAGCTCTTTGTACTACGAGTCTTCTTAAAATATGGTAGGTGTTAGAGAATATTATAGACATCGTACTTAACTAATCGTATTTAAGAGGCTGGTCTGACCTTCATAAGGCGGACAATGGGAGTTCGATGAGCACTGTTCAGCTTAGCTACTATGTACTTAGATCTGTGGTAGTTGGTGATGTAGCCAGCTCGACCATCCAACACCGACTGCACTGCAGCATCGTGTGATGGTAATGGGGCAAACTGCTTATACAGTTCCTGAAAGATGTGAAACTGCATTTTGATACGGATTATTCAGCTTTACATTTGGCAACTTTACCAAGTTGGAGAGCATTAAATGAAACACATGCAGTAAACAGTACCTGGTCGTAATCTGAGTGCCCGTGGAAACTTGTAACCCCTCTTCCTTAGCAACTGATTCTGTACATTGCACCTCATTATACTCTTGTATTATGTTTATATAATCTTTGTCTACAATAAATCGATATGATACAAGAGAATGTTAGATGTAATATGCAAAACTTATCACCATGTAAGTGGTGCTGCGAAAAATCCTGTAATACTTAAAATAAGGACCACAACTCATTTCACTGCATTTGATAGAGGAACACTTCAGTTCTTACTCTGAGATAAAAGTTCGCAGATGTCTCCATGAGGATGCCAAGAGTGGGTCCAAATCCAACAATGGTGAGACGTGACTCATAAAAATCCTTGTATGTGTCAATGGTGCGAGGTTGACGTGTGACGGTGAGGAAGGCGGTGAGGTTGGAACTGTAAGAAAACCCCATCACCATCGCATACAACCACAGGAAGGCCACGATCACGCGGCTGGTGTTGGTAGTGGGCTCCCGTGCCGGGGGTTCTAGCAGGTGCATGGAGGTGGCGTGTAGGTAGCTCGAGGTCAGAGACTCCAAGTAAGACGTCTTGCCCAGGCTGAGACCAGAAATAAGATGGTGTAATCACATTTTGAGAATTTTCGGGGCATTAAGAAAATGTTATGGAAGGAAGTAAGCACTTTGAAGAGAACGACAGAGCAGACAGATGACGGGAAAGAATGCAGGATTAGCACTGAATTTGATGATCTTAAAAGAAAAGATGGAATATGTATATTAATGTCTTTTTCATCATAAATGATTACTGCAATCCCGAGTGGAATATTTTGTCAGTGAAGGTTAACTTGATGAGGTGATAGTTGGGTGTGATAAGCCAGGAAAAGAGGACATGGCTACTGAAAGCACGAAAAAATAATGCACGACGTAGCAGGGATGGATGACGTAATAATACCTCAGTAAAAAAAAATAACATGTGGAATGGTTTGACTACATAATGCATGCCTAGGTCGAGGTTAAAGATTTGAACACAGGTAGACTGTATATACTGGACCGCCGTACAGAGGCAAAAGTAGCAAACGTGAAATGAATTTTAAACCTACAGTAATTTTTTTAAAACCTATAGGACTGAGTGTAAAGAAGCGTCGTGACAGGAAGATTAATATATTACACAAAACACTATTTCACGAAGGAACAAGTTTTCATTTGTGGCAAGGTGAGAGAGAGAGAGAGAGAGAGAGAGAGAGAGAGAGAGAGAGAGAGAGAGAGAGAGAGAGAGAGAGAGAGAGTGTCAGGGGTTTTCTGTAAGCAATAGTGGTTAAAAGCAAATAAAAAAGTCAAGGATCTCTATGTATCTCTTATGAACCAGGGCGAGGTCGTCCATCATGCACCTGCCGCCGTCAAGTGATTATAAATTGAGTGACAAATCAAATTATTTCCTGTAACTCTGGATACCACCTATTACACTAGGTGGTAACGACACAAGCAAAAAGGCGCCCAGTGATTAAGTGAGGCGAGGTGGCTATGCGTGTTTTTTGTTCAACAAGTGCCCCTCAAGGGGTTAAATGTCGGGACTTACGAACCTAGTTCCGGGCCCAGAAGAGAGTTGTGGCTAATGGATGAAGAGACATATGATGAAACTGACAGAGATGCATTGTGGTAAGTGTTAGTGATAATTTTGGGGTAGTAGAAACCATTTAAAGTGCAGTTAGGATTACTGGTGCAAGCGAGCAAAAGACTTAATGTAGAAGAGCAGAGAGATCTAGCCGTCTATCTATCTATCTGTTGCCAGACACATTCATCCTTTAATGGGTGGCCTAAAACAAATCGCCTCGATGTCGCCCTATTCCCCTCAATTTCACTGCCCTCCTCCCAGCTCACACCCCCATTTCTTATATACCTCTCCATTACATCCCCCCATCTCATTCTCGGCCTCCCCTTCCCTCTTCCCTCTCCAGCTCACTCACATACACTCTTCTTGTCAGTCTCTAGCTCTCCATCCTCTCCACATAACAAAACCACCTCAGGGTATTTCTCGTATCACTTGCTATCACTTCCACATCCACACCACAATGCTCCTTCACTTCCTTATTTGCTGGTCTGTCTCTCCAAGTAACTGCTCATGCTCCTTTCAAATAACTCATTTCTACTGCTCTCACTCTTGACTTGTTTCCTACCAACAACGTCCAAGTTTCACGTCCATACGTGAGAATTGTTATCACAAGACTAACATGCAGCAACTTTTCTTTACTTCCATGCTCACTTCCCTATTTTTCATAATTGCTTTCAAAGAACCAGCAAACTTTCTTCCTTGTTGTTCCCTTTCAAGCACATCATTCTCCAAACTTCCATCCTTCATCATCACACTACACAAGTCCTTAAATGCACTCACATTTTCCATTTCCTTATCATCCAACATCACTGTATATTCAGTGACTTCATTTCTCACGAAAACCATAACTGTACTCTTCCTTACATTCACTCTTAGACTCCGTTTGTAACACACTCTCCCAAACTCATTCACCAAGCCTTGATGTTCCCCTTCGTCGTCACTTACCAATACAGTATCATCTGCAAACAACAGTACAAGAAGTTTCCAAACACTGTTCTCCCTCATTAGGGTCGCTCCAACATCCACTGGGCTACAGATTGAACAGCCATGGGGAAATGTCACATCCCTGTTTCAGTCCACCTTTCAAACTTAAAAATTCACTCAGTTCACTCTACCCACAAGCACTGCAGCCTTAACACCCTCATACGCACACTTCACGGCATTCAACAATGTCCCATATATTTTTAATATTTTTCACATTCATTGTCTACTGACTGTTATATGCGTTCTCCACTCCATGAACGCCACATACTGTACAACTTGTTTCCCTTCTGTAGAACTTTTCCAATAAAGACCTAGGAATGAATATCTGATCTGCATAAACTCTTCTCTTCCAAAAACCTCCCTGTTCTTTTCCAAGAAATTCCTCTGTTATTTCCCCAATTCTGTCAATAAGTATCTTACCATATACTTTTTCCATTACACTAAGAAGACAATTGTTCCTATGATTACTACACACTTCTTTTTCTCCTTTTCCTTTGTAAAGGGAAATAATTATACCTGACTCCCAGTCATCCCAGGCTGTACCTTCCGCCCAGACCAGTCTGCATAGTTTCCATATCCATTCTACTACTATCTCTCCCACATGCTTCAGCATATCACCACAGACTCCATCAATTCCTGGGGATTTCCCCATTTAGACTTCCTTCATCGTTTTTACTACTTCCAACCTTCTGATCTCTTCCTTCCTTCTCACCTCTCTCCTTCTCCCAGCCATTCCCCAGCCATTTATACTCACATTATTTTCTTTCTCTATGTGGCGGGGGAGACACAATCTGGCTGCACTAAGGGGTGGTACTACTACTATGCAACCAGTTTGTGTTAGTAAGAATTCTGTCACCGTATTCCCTGCGTGTCGTAGAAGGCAACTGACAGGGATGGGGTGAGGGGACTGGGGACCCCCTCCTCTGTTTTTTAGTTCCTAAAAAGAGACAGCCCATAGAAAGGGTTGGGGGATTGAGTTATCCCCGTACCCTGAAGATTGGGTCTATGAATGTGCGTGGATGTAGTACGATTGAGGATAAACGGGAGGAGATTGGAAGAATGTTTGTGAGAAGAAAGTTGGATGTGTTAGCTTTGAGTGAAACAAAGATGAAAAGGAAAGGTGAGTCTAAGATTGGAAGTGTGAAAGGAAGATTGTCAGGTGTTGATAGAGGAAGGGCAAGAGAAGGTGTGACCTTGTTAGTAAGTGCGGCAGTGTGTGACTGAATGGAGGTGTCATCGAGACTAATGTGACGTGAATTATGGATATCTGAGTGCATATGGGCCTGGTAGTGAAAGGGATGAAGAAGAGAGTCTTTTTGGAATGATGTTAATGAGTGTTTGCAGAGTTTTGGAGTGAATGTTAATGTGGTAATGATGGGAGATCTGAATGCTAGAGTGGGAAATGTAGCAGTTGAAGGTGTAGTTGCTATGTATGGTGTGCCTGGAAGAAATGAAAATGGGGAACGATTGACAGGGATGCGTGCTGAGCGAGAGATGGTGATTGGAAATACCTTGTTTGAGAAGAAAGATTTCTATAAGTATACATGGGTGAGACAGGAGGGTGGAAGGATTGTTGACAGAGCATTGATGGACTATGTGGTTGTATCCAGGAATGTAAGATTGTTGGATGTGAGAGTTTTGAGAGGGGAGGGTGGAGGTATGTCTGACCACTACCAAGCGGAGGGAAGATGAGAGTAGGTAAGAGATGGGTGAGAGCTAGGAGAGTTAGATGTGGCAGGGAGGTTTTGAAAGTGAGTGAGTCGGATAAAAGAGAGAATATGATAGAGTATCAGGAGAAATTGAAGGTTGAGTGGAATGCAGTGAAAGATCAGGAGAATGGCAGTGTGGAGGATGAATGGCAGTTGTTTAAGTGTGCTGTGGTGGGGCATGCGGAAGATGTGTGTGGTTGAGACGAGTGGGTAGTGGTGTAAGAAAGGGATGTGAATGGTTGTGCGAGGAAGTAAGTATGACTGTGGCTGAGAAGAGATGTGCATATGAAGTGTGGCTGCAGAGGAAGGATGAGGTGTCATATGAGAGGTATGAGGAAAAGAGGAATAGGGCGAGAAGGGCTGTGCATGATGCTAAAGTGGCAGCAGACGAGAGGTGGGGTAGGTGGTTGCCTGAGAATTTTCAACAGAATAAGAAAATGTCAACTGACTGGGCATGTGCTTGTGTGGTCCTGTTGTATAAAGGTAAGAATGATAAGTATGAATGAACTAGCTTTAGGGGTATAAGTCTGTTGAGTGTTGTAGATACTGTTATGTGTATGGTATACTGTAAGGTGTATGGCAGAGTGTTAATTAAGGGAGTTAGAGAGGGTAAAGAGGGAGTGATTGGTGATGAGCAGCGTGGGAGGGGATGCATGGATCAAGTGGTTGCTGTGAGACAGGTGTGTGAAAAGTATTCAGCGAAGGTAAGGATGTGTTTTGGGCGTTCTTGGATTAACAGAAAGCGTATGACAGAACTGCTAGGGAGGCTTTGTGTACTATTTTAAGATTGTATAGACTTGATGGTAGGTTACTAAAAGGAGTGAAAAGTTTTTATTTAATAGTAAAGCGTGTGTAAGAGTGGGAAATACTGTGAATGACTGGTTTCCCGTGAGAGTGTGGCTGCTGCAGGGATGTGTGATGTCGCTTTGGTTGTTTAATATTTATATGGTGAATGCAAGAGTGTTAGTTGGAGGTCTAAGTCTGGTGAATGTTGATGTAGAGAGTGCAATCTGAAGTAGCTGCTGTTTGCGGATGGTACTGAACTGGTGGCTGATTCAGAAATGGGATTGAGACACTTGGCAGAAAAGTTTCGAGGGGTGTGTGAAAGGAGGAAACTGAAAGTAAATGAGAATGAGAGTAAAGAGATGAAGTGTACGAGGTTGGTAGATGGTAGGAGAATGAATACAGTTTTGAATGGTGAGTTGCTTTAGGAGGAAGAGTGTTTTAAGTATTTAGAGTCACATGTTGCTGTGGATGGAAGAATAGATGCAGAAAAGTTTAGAATGAATGAAGTAGGAAGTGTGCTGGGAGGAATGAAAAAGGTGTTTAGATGTCGTTCGCTTAGAATGGGTGTAAAGAGAAGGCTGTATGAGGGTGTTGTGGTACCGACTGTGTTATATGGAGCTGAAACGGGAAATATGGGTGTAGCAGAGAGGAAAAGTTTGAATGTAATGGAAATGAGGTGTCTGAGGAGTACATGTGGAGTGACACTTATGGATCGAGTGAGAAATGATGAAGTGCAAAGGAGAACTGGAGTTGTTCGGGAGATGGCTGATCGAGTTGGGCAGAGGGTGTTGCGATGGTTTAGGCATCTAGAGAGAATGGATAATGAGCAACTGGCGAAAAAGATAACTAGATCTGATGTGCGAGGTTTAAGGCTGAGAAGAAGACAACGAATAAGATGGACGGACAGTGTGAAGAGAGCGTTGGATGCGAGAGGGATGTCTGTTGAGCAAGGGAGAGTGGCTGTATGTGATAGAGATGATTGGAGAGAAATTGTTAATGAACAAATGATGACTCAGCCCTGAGGGGATATTCTCCTGCGTTTGATCTGCTCAGCTGATCAGGTCAGGTGCAGGTAAGGGGATAAGTCCATTATCATGTGGCAGGGGTAAACCAGCTCAAAGTGTCGGGCCCTGCTGTGGATGTCACTGATTGCACTGTGCAGTTGACCCTCATGTAGTGTCGTGCAGTGAGGATCTGTCCCTTCTCTCCTTGGGGCTAAGATGCGAATGAATGTGTTTAAGTGGATGAGTAAACTGGGAGTGTGTTGTCCTGTCTCGGCTACCTCCCTTTCTTTGGGGGAAGCAGCCAAGAACACTTCCTTAAGGTGTCCTCTCTATCTGCTCACTTTTTGTTCCATCTCCACTGACAGTCTACCATTTGTGTCTTTCACACCACTACTAACTTCCCTGTCACCAAGTCTAACTCTCTACCTCGTTCCAGAACATTTTCTCTCATTCCCTCCACTGTACACTCAAATTCTTTCCAAATTCCTCATCCACATTCTTCATACTCTCTCTTATTAATCTTTTGACCTTTGTCTTCCTCACTACATAAAATGCTCTCTTCCATCTTCCTCAATTCTTCTGCTTCCTATCCACTCTATATATGCTTACATCTTTCGCGCCACAGCTTGTCTCACCTCCTCATTCCACCATGCTGTTCCTTGCATCCCCTTTCGTCTTCTCTTCACCCCACACACCTCCTCACATGCTGCACAGATTTCTTTTGTGAATATCTTGCACACACTTTCCACCTCCAAATCATATTTACCCAATCGCTCCTCCATTACTTTCTTATTTTCTGCCTTTTTTCTATTATCTTCCAACCTTTTTACCCTCCTTGTAGGGACTACTTCCTCCTGTCCTTCCCTCCTTCTGTTTCTCCTTTGCACCTGAACCTTGACTTTCACCACCACCAAGTGCTGGTCAGAAGGTCCACTCCCGGAACATACTTCCTCATTCTGTCATGCACATACACATAATCAGTCACTGCATTCCGTTCATTCAGTTCACCACCCACCTTTCCTATCACTCGCCACATATAACTGTGGATCATTTTGTGCCTAAAGAGGATATTGACTAACACCAATCCCCTCCCCACACAAATGTCTACCCAGTGGATTTACCATACCCAGTGGATTTGTGCTGTCATATAGTGTACACCTGTATGTGTTTTATTGTGTGCAAATGAATATTACCGAATCTTGATCAACATACTGAAAGGAGGATTTTGTTTCCCAGCTTCCCAACTGGGTGCTGGGTTAGGTTAGGTTAGGCTGGGTTGGGTTGGGTTAGGTTAGGTTAGGTTAGGTTAGGTTTGGGTAGATTAAATTAATAGGTACAGTTAAGCTAGGTTAGGTTAGGTTTAGTTAAACACTTAGAGTAGGATGTTTCTTTCCACAATTACTAATATTTCCGATCATATTGTCATAGTCATATTATGGTTATTATTCATTTGCACATCAAATGAGGCCTCAAAACACTCAGATGAACAAAAAAAAATAAAAAAATAAAAAAAACTATCAAATGGAAGAAAAAAAAAAAAAACACCAAAAACAGGATACGACAATAAAGGAAATATTTACCCTCTTAATTTTGATTGTTTTTTTAGTTAGTTGTTTTCCGGGGAGGGGCACTAACCCTCCGCCAACCCTTTTAGTCGCCTTTTACAACAAGCAGGGATACTGGGGGAGTATTCCTGAAAAAAAACCCTACCCCTAGGGGGCTGTTGAATGCTGTGAAGAGTATGTACGATGGTGCGAAGGCTACAGTGCGTGTTGTGAACGAAGTGAATTTTTCTCTTTGAAAGTTGGGTTGAAACAGGGATGTGTCATGTCTCCATGGTTGTTCAATCTGTACATGGATGGGGTAATAAAAGAGGTACAAGGTAGGGTAGTGAATGTTGGAGTGGCCCTGGTGAGAGAGGATAGTGTTTGGAAACTCCCTGTACTGTTGTTTGCAGATGATACTGTGTTGTTAAGTGAAGACGAAGGGGAGCTGCAAGGCTTGGTGGATGAGTTTGGGAGTGTAAGAAACGGAATCTAAAGGTGAACGTAGGGAAGAGTAAAGTGATGGTCTTTGAGAGAGGTTAAGTCAGTGAATGTACAGCGAGGTTGGATGGTGAGGAATTGGAAAATGTGAGTACGTTTAAGTACTTGGGTAGTGTGACGAGTAAGGATGGAGGTTTGGAGGGTGAAATGCTTATTCATAGTTATAATCCAAACCTTATCTGATCTACAATTACAATGACTGTGTGTGAGTCCACTTATCCAACCTCCAGAAAATTCATAAATATACTCAGGATAATATGGCCCTTACAAATGCAGAAATGGTATGCAACCAACATGCCGCTGCCTCAAATGTTACCATCCAAGTAGGCGACTAAGTTTTTGCCCAAGATCATAACCGAGATTCAAAACTAGATAGTAAATTCTTGGGTTCCTTCCATGTCATATCTCGTAAGGGGAATAAATTCGAAATAAAACATCCGTACAAGGCAGAGACAACATGGCTGCATGCAGATGATCTCAAACATGCATCGAAGCACATAGTCTTGGAGGAGTCACTGGGAGAGGCCACACCTTCTCTTCAACAAGGAGATGCTTCTTCTTCAAGTCTTTCTTCTGACACTCCTACTCCACCTTCCACTACTATTAATAAATATCGTGCAAAATTGCATTCTACCACTAAGTCTGTTGCATAACGCTATCATCTCACACTCTCGTCATCCTCTGCATTAACATCACCTCTAACATCAACTTATTTTATAGGAAAGATGTTGTGGGTCTACGTGCTGGCCGTGCTAAGTCTGGTCGGGTATGGATTTGGTGAGGACGATGGTGTTGTATGGCCCGGAGCCTTGGTTGGCGCAGGAGGTGAGGTAATGTTGGTGAAGGATGTAGTCTCCTTGCGCTACGACCTAGAGCCGCTGGCCGCCGTTGCCATTGCCCTGCCTGATTTTGCACGTCAGCTAGAGGACCTACAGGGCCTCCTGTCAGGCATTAAGGACCAACATCCTAGAGATACGTTTTCGTACCCACTCTACCTACCCATATGCTGGAAACTGGATTATATTCACTACCAGTTCTCTCATCTCCAAGATTCCTTCCCTAACCAAACACCCATGGGCCATTCATAAATGAAACGGGGACTCTTTGATCTTGGAGGAGAAATTCTGAGCGGATTATTTGGTTTAACAACTACCTGTGACCTCTCTGGATTTAAGGAAGACTTAGTTCAATTAGCCAAAGCCCTATAATCCCAGGACAAGGTAATTAGTGTTCAACATTCTATGCTACAAAAGATCACGCAATAGTTTAAATGATGTTACAGACACGTTAAATAACTTTACCAGAATTCTAAAACACGAAGTATCAAAAGTAAATATTGTATCACAACTTTTATATGTAAAACTACATATTGATAACTTACAAGTTTCTCTGGACTCTTTTGTCTCACAAGTTTCTAGCTTAATATGTATTCTAGTCAATGCTGTCGATGGTCGTGTCACCCTAGATTTAGTACCTATCTCTGACCTTCGCTCTACATTTGAATGGGGTCACTCCACTTTCGACTTGTCCCCAGTGATTTCATTTTCTTATTCAGAACACTACTGCCCAATAATAGAGGCCACATTCCTTACTAAAGATATAATTGTTCATATCCCTCTTCGTTCTTCTATCACATTCGACCTCTTTCACATCATTCCCTTTCCATTCTGGTACAATAATTCCCTGGTACAAGCCTCTGTCTCTTCAGAACACTCCCTTCTCTCCCATGATCATCTCTATATTGCCTTCACTTCCTCAAGTGATCTCGACAGATGTGCTTTTCTTACACCAAATTCTCGAGTTTGTGCTGCATACCTCTTAATGATCTTTCCTGGCATCGTTGCTCCTTGCGAATCCGCCTTAGTCCGTAATTTCTCAGTACAACTTGTCTGTACCTTTGTTCCGGCCTCCAAAGTCCAGTACTTCTTTGATTTTCCATGGAATGATTATTGCGTCCATGGCCGGGAGCCATCTGAGTGTGCCTTGCACATTACGGAGGTTATTCTCTCGGGCATGGAAGCATACTTATCCTTTGACTAATGCAAGTAAGACTTGGTTTAATCACACTTATTCTAATGCTATCCGCAACAAGGAGAGGGCCTATAAAAGGTACCGGAGCCAACCCAACCCTGAATCACATCTTTTTTTATGTTTCTGCCTAGAATCGTGCTAAGTCTGTTCTTCTCTCTGCTAAAAATAATTTCATCCATACTAAATGCTCTCAACTCTCCAACTCGAATTCTTCCCGCTCCTTCTGGCACCTTGCCAAAAACCTTTCTGACAACTTTACCTCATCATCCTTTCTCCTCCAATTCTACCTTAGATGATTCCGGTGCTGTTCCTCCATCACTTCCCCCCTCTGACTTCCTCATGACTGATACTAAAATTTCTTCAGCTCATATATTTTCTGCCATCACTGGCCTCAATACTAACAAGGCATGTGGGCCTGATGGAGTCCATCCTGTTGTCTTCAAGAACTGTGCTTCTGTGCATACACCCTGCCTAAATAAACTCTTTCGTCTTTGTCTTTCAACTTGTACCTTTCCTTCTTGCTGGAAGTTTGCTCTCATTCAGCCAGTCCCAAAGAAAGGTGTCCATTCCCAACCCTCTAACCATCGTCCAATTGCTATAACATCCAGTGTCTCAAAAGTTTTTGAGTCGATTCTCAATAGAAAAATTTTAAAGCATCTTTCCTATCACAACCTTCTTTCTGATCATCAGTATGGGTTCCGTCAGGGATGCTCCACTGGCGATCTTCTCACCTACCTTTCAGACTCCTGGCCATACTGCTTTCGGGACTTTGGCGAAGGCTTTGCCATTGCACTTGACACGTCAGTCGAGTCAGGCATAAATCTTTAATTTCCAAGCTGTCCTCATATGGTTTCTCTCCTTCTATCTGTGCCTTCATCTCTAGCTTCCTTTCTGGTCGTTCTGTAGCTGCTGTTGTAGACGGCCATCATTCTTCTCCTAGATCTATCAACAGTGGTATTCCTCAGGGCTCTGTCCTATCACCAACTCTCTTTTATTCATCAATGATCTTCTAAGCTGTACATCTAACCCTATCCACTCGTATGCTAATGATTCCACCCTTCACCTTTCCATTCGGTTCCTGCAACGTCCATCTCAGCAGTTACTTCAACAAACAAGGGATGAGGCTATGGCACACCTAATGTCTGACTTGGCTCGTATCTCTGACTGGGGTAAAAATAATCTTGTTTTTAATGCATCAAAGACTCAGTTATACACCTATCAATACATCAAAATCTTCCACAGGAGTACCCACTAATGTTTAATAATATCCAGCTCAATCCTGCATCATCCTTGAACATGCCTGGGTTTTCATTCACACGGGACACATCTTGAAATGATCATATTGCATCTCTTGTAAAATCTGCTTCCAAGAGATTAGGTGTGCTAAGCCGACTCCGTGCCCTCTTTACCCTGCACAGTTGTTGACTTTATACACGGATTTTATTCGCCCCTGTTTAGTACAATTCTCATGTGTGGGGAGGCTCCCCACATACAGCTCTTTTCAATAGGGTGGAGTCAAAAGCCATTCATCTCATCAACTCTCCTCCTCTTACTGGCTTCCTTCAACCTCTGTCTCTTCGTCCCGCTGTTGCCTCTTTATCTCTTTTCTATCGCTACCTCAATAGTCACTGCTCCTCTGAACTGTTTGCTTGCATCCTTCCACTTCTACGACATGCGCGTAGCACCCATCTAGCAACAAACTCTCATCCTTTTTCTGTCCTGCTCTCTAATGCAAGAGTTAACCGTCACTCCCAGTCTTTCATTTAGGCAACAGGTCAACTCTGGAACTGTCTCCCTCTGTCTGTTTTTCCTACTTCCTATGATCTCCAGTCTTTCAAACGCAGTGTGTCCAGGGATCTGGAAATGAATGGACCTTGAATTTGATTCTCCTTTGTATTGTTTTTGTTTTGTTTTTTCTTGGAAGGAGCGTTCATGCGGACTCAGCCTTTGGTTCCTTCTTTCTCACATAAAAAAAGTACACCGAGCTCGTCTAAATCACATCCGTTATTTTTCTTTTGTGCCTCAACTCCTGTCAGTCTTATTTGTCCAGGAATTTCAGTTCATTCAGTATCCGTCTGGCAATGAATGAATGAAATGAAAAAATCTGAGTCAGTAATTGCCCACGCTACACATTATCACTTCACATTTCACTCCTACAAATATGACATCTTCAAACCCATGAATATTACCTTTCATCTGCCAACAAACACTTTCCATCACGTCAGACAACCTACGTACAATGAATTTTCTCAATCAGCCTGATTTTGTTATGAACGAGTGAGCTTCAGCTTTTAAACGTTCCTGGGTACATCTAGTCTTTGTATTTCCTTCAGTGGTGCTTTGTCTTATTGGATTTTTTTGTTACTATATGTATCTTACACTGTTGGGTCAAGCGAATGGACAAAAGAATGCACGAGATCCGTGTTGCAGCAAAGTTAGTGCGACAACCACGAGACCAGGACACTGGTAGTTCTAAGTGACACTCATTATGATTTGGTGAAGATGTGAAGATCATACTGAAGAAAAAATCCCCGTGGAAAATTTAATAATTACTACACAGTGAGTCAAGAACATGACAGCTAGTAAAATACAAATAAGATAAGGAAAATGAATGTATGATCACTCTCTTTTTTTTTTTTTTTTTTTTTTTTTTGCCTATCGACCATTGGGGTCGTAGCCCCTGGTCATTAAGGCAAAATATATATATGTATATATATTGACATATATACACGTATATATACAAACATATATATATACATACTTACATACACACATCCATGCATATGAACATACACACTTTCATGCACACGTACATATATATATAATTTTTATTTTATTTTTTTGTAGTTTTATTATTATTTTTATTTATTTTTTAATATTTTTAACCTTATATTACTTATAATAAAAAAGACCTAATCTAAAGACCCTAAAACTAATCACCTAACAGACAAATCACTAACCTATACTAAATCCTAAGAGACAAATAACTAGACCTACACTAATGGTAAAAAAGCCTCGACCAAGAGATCACCATCGACTGCAGATATGTAATGCCTTTCTACATGACATACCTGCACTCATCACCTGGTGACTGTCAGTCAAGGCACAACCTAATATAGGGGACATCAATATATGAAAGGGAACCAGACGAGTCAGGAACATTTCCATATACGTCAGCTGTCGGTCCTAATTAGAATAACTTAAGCAAGATAATATAATGTATTTACATAATTTGTACAAAAAGTGAAGAACCTCGCCCAGCAGACCACCATCGACTGCAAGTGCCCAATACCTTCCTATATTGCACACTTGCACTCATCAGCTGGTGACTGTCAGGCGAGGAACTTGGCTTAATGTAGGGGACATCTATATTAGAAATAGACCAGTGGGAGGAGGAACTATTTAAAATATGTCAACTGTCAACCCTAATTAATATTACAATATATACATATTTACCATTGATAAAAACCATAACCACACAGTAAAAAAGTCACATCACTCTGATCAGTCCGGTCTCTCTCAAGAAAGCCATCAATTTATCAGTCATAACAATGTTCCCATCACCCAGGATGGTGGAAAGGGTGAAGGGGACGTCTGCTGCGCCGCAGTAATTAATAAGTGAAGCACGTTCACGAATAAATCGCCGACAGCGCAGGATGATATGACTGATAGATAACACCGCATCACAGATGTCACAGTGCGGTGGGAAGCGTCTTTCCATATATGGTTTTATGTGGGTTAAAACGGTGGCATTGAGCCGTAACCGTGCCAACACTTTTTCTTCTAGGCGACTGGGACGGTTGGCGGTGTCCCAGTCGCCTAGGTACGGCTTACAAGTTGGAATATTTAGTCTGGTCCACTGACCTTGCCACAGAAGATTTATTGATTTCTTTCCGAGAGATAGACTCGACCGTAGATCATGAGGAACGTCCCAAGTCTCCTCGAGCTCCACAGCCGACTTTGCAAGTAAGTCAGCCTGCTCATTGCCGTAGATACGACAATGACCAGGCACCCAGATCAGCGTGAATGACTTGTTGCATGAATGCAACTTATTAATGATGCGGCCCTGGATCTCGTGAGAATCCGTAGTACAAGATGCAATTGCCTGAAGGGCTGATTTGGAATCTGAAAATATGACAAATGAGTCATGTCTAGAATTGAGAGCATAGTCTATGGCTTTGTCAATAGCAAAAAGTTCGGAGGTAAACACAGATGTATGAGTCGGCAACCGATACCTAAGTGCACATTCAGTCGACCACACACTTGCACCCACACATTCACTCGACTTGGAGCCGTCGGTGTACAATTGATGGGACCCCAAGTGACGAACAATGATGTTACGAAACAAGTGGTGGACCTCCGCCTCCGGCGCCTTGGCCTTTGGTGCTGGGAGCCATGAGACATCCACTATAAAGCCAGGTGGCTCCCAAGGCGCTATATTTTTAAGCACCAACTTGTCACAGTCACTGGGGTCCACATCAAGCTCCTGAGACAGTAAGTGGAGGCGAGCAGCAAGTGGCCGACGCACCCCCCACAGAAGGTGGTGGTATTGACGTAGGAGGGTACAGGCCACATTGCCGATATTACTTTTCCTTAAAGTTCTTAACCCATACGATAATGCCAGGTGGTCACGGCGAATACGGAGGGGAGGCACATTCGCCTCCACTTCCATACGAGCCACACGGGTACACCGGACGGCTCCAAGACACATTCGCAAGCATTTATTCTGCAACACATCCAATCCTTTCAACGTGGCATCAGATGCCGAGCCATACACCTGTGCGCCATAGTCTAGCTTTGATCGAATAAGGGACTTATACACCATTAATAAAGATTTTCTGTCGGCACCCCAGGTAGTACCCGCTAGGTACTTGAGGACATTTAACGGTTTATCACAACGAGCAAGCAAAGTATTGACATGAAGTTTAAAATTCATTCTACGATCAAAATGTATTCCTAAAAATTTTACAGAATTTTGAAAAGGTACCGCCTGATTATCCAAAGTTAAGCACAAATTAGGTACGTTACGATTAGTGAAAACTATAGCGGCACACTTACGTACGGAAAACTTAAATCCCTACTGCAAGGCCCATTGGTGGACGGAGTCAAGGGCTGCTTGAATCCGCCCAGCCGAAAATTGTGCATTACGGGAAGAGTGCCATATTGCACAATCGTCAGCGTAGAGCGAGTATTTAAGATTCCTCGGGATGGGAGCTGATGACAGAATATCATTGATCATAATACTAAATAAGGTAGGACTAAGCACACTTCCCTGCGGCACCCCGTTTTCCTGGATAAATATATCCGATGTTACGTTACGGGGCAATTTGACAGAGAAAGTTCTGTCCCTTAAGAAATTTGAAATAAAAACAGGCAAATTTCCTCTTAAACCATAAGCATAGAGCTTCATTAGTATACCGTGTCGCCATGTCATGTCATAGGCTTTATGGATGTCCAAGAACACCCCTATCATGAATTCTTTATTGGCAAATGCCTCTGCAATACAATGCTCCAAATTCATTAAATGATCTAGTGAACTTCTGTATTTACGGAAGCCACATTGTTGATCATTTAACAAATTCTTCGACTCTAAAACAAGAAGCCTATTGTTAACCATACGTTCCATGACCTTACATAGACAAGAAGTCAACACAATAGGACGAAATGAAGTGGGATTCATAAGACGACCAGCCTCTTTGGGTATCGGTATGACGTGCGCAAAGTGCCATGAGTTTGGGAAAGTTCGAGACGCCCAAATCTCATTGTACAATGCTAACATCTTAATCAGGTTGTCCTGATTAAGATGCTGGATCATACCGTACGTGATGGTGTCTGGTCCAGGGCTGGTGTCTTTACAGGATTTAAGGGCAAGGAGCAGTTCATCTAGCGTAAACTCTTGGTTGTACGGGGAGTTTATGTCTTCTGTGGCAAAGTCTAATATCTGTAGCTCAGCCGTGCGTTTATGATGTTGGAAACGCGGGTCATAATTGGCTGAGCTACTTACATGAGAAAAACTCCTGGCGAGGATGTTAGCAACGTCCACGGGCTCGTCATATATGTTATTATTTACTTGCAAGGTGGTAATGGGGAAATATGGGCCTTTATTATTTAATATTCTTATAGTGGACCAGACTTTACGTGATGGTGTTGTACGAGTCACCGTGGACACAAAGGACCGCCAGGAGTCACGTTTGGCCCTTCTTATTATTCTCCTTGCCTCAGCCCGTGCCTGTTTGTATGCAATAAAATTTTTCTCAGTGGGCTGACTATCAAAAATCCTGTATCTCCTATTGCGTTTTCTTAATGCTTGTCGGCAATCCGGCGTCCACCAATGTGCTCTATGCTTCACATGAACTGTAGAAGTCTTGGGAATAGCAGCCTCAGCTGCGTGTAATATGGATTGGGTTATATTTTCGACCTTAACATCTATGGTCTCCCCAGATATATCTAAATTGGCGATCCTTGAGAAGGATCCCCAATCTGCTTTCTTATAGTTAAATTTTGAAGGTGGAGGGTCCGAAATGATGTCGCGTGTATAAGAAAGACAGATGGGTAAATGATCACTTCCCAAGGAGTCGTCGTAAGGGTCCCATGAGAGATCTTGATGTATACCAGGGGAGGCCAAAGATAAGTCAATGGCCGAAAAGTTACCAGTACGATCATCTACACGAGTCGCTCTACCATCGTTCAGAAGACAGAGGTTGGACTGTAGTATTAGGTCGGCTACTTGCTCCCCACGACCATCGATCCTCAAGCTACCCCATTGATAGTGATGGGCGTTAAAATCGCCCAACACTAACTTATTTCCAGGCAGGTGTTCCACTAGTGAATTTAAAGCATCACTATCAATGGGGCCACGTGGAGGACAGTACAAAGAGCAAATAGACAGATACGTGTTATTAAATTTTACTCTGCACGCGACCACTTCCAGAGTAGAATTTAGAATCACTTCCGTTTGTGGGTGTGATTTGTGTGTATAAATGGCAACTCCGTGACCTTCATATCTTCTATACGAGTGGTAGTGTTTGAACTGTGGAGGATCAGGACGATCCTCCAGGCGCGTCTCCTGTAAACAAACAACGTCTGGCCTGTGTATAGAAAGCAAGATTGCTATATTGTGTAACTTATTCCCAATACCTCTACAATTCCACTGTAGTATAGTGAATGCGGCGGTTTAAGATTTTCGTTGGGGGCCAGTGTGCTTTGTCTTTTTTTGTCGCCCACCGGCAGGCGAGCGACTACCGGGGGACCTATCCCGGTGCTTGTTAATGGAAACCTCCATATTATCATCAATAACTAGGTTCCCAGCCTCCCCCGAGGAAGAGCTAACCTTTCTCTCCCTCGCTGGAGTAGGAACCGGAAGGACATGAGGACGTGACTGTTTCGTGAGGGTGGTCATGTTATTCTTAGTAGGCTTGTCAGGCTTCGTTTTAGGCCGTACTGATGAAGAGGCAGCAGCAGCCTGAGAGTAAGATGAAGCTTTAGGGATGTCAGTGAGAGAGTTGGAACGGACAGGAGGTCGAGATGGAGATGTACTGTGAGCAGCAGGAGGGAGAAAGACAGGGTCAGTCTGCGTCTCGACAGAGCACATCACAGGACGGGATATTACCGCCGAAGCATAGGATCTATTCGGCGTGGGAGTTGCATGCAACTCCTTCACCTTTTTCCTAGCTTCGTAGTAGGAAATACCCTCAGTTGCCTTCACTGTGCAGACTTCCTTCTCCTCCTTCCACTTGGGACAATCCCTAGAGGAAGTGGAGTGAGTACCCTTGCAGTGAAAGCAACGTACTGTCTCTGATGTGCAACTTTCCGCATCATGACCCTGGCTTGCACACTTGCCGCACACTGGCTGGGAAGCCCGACAAGTCTTTGTACCATGCCCATACAGCTGGCATTTCAGGCAACGCAAAGGGTTAGGGATGTACGGCCGAACGTGAATAATTTCGTAACCAACTTTTATTTCATTAGGAAGAGAAGATTTGGCAAACGTCAAGATGATAGTTGCTGTCTTCGTCCTTATGCCTTCCAAGTAGCGAGTTATGAATTTAGCCTCTATGACATCTTGCTGCGCCAATTCACTTACGATCTCGTCCTCGCTCATCACCATGAGATCCCTGCAAGTGACAACACCCTTGCAAGAATTCATGGAGACTGGGATTTTGGCTTCGACATCGTAACAATGAAATTTGCGCAGTTTCAACAAATCCTTTACTTGTGCCGAGTTTACAGTTTTGACCAGGAGATCTCCATTAGCAAGTTTTTTAACTTGTTCGACTTCTCCCGCACAGTGGTCAATCACCTTCTTGATAAGGAAGGGATTGAGACTGGACAGGGGAGTGGAACCTAGCGCATGGATGGTGACGTAGGTCGCATTTGCTACCGGGATATCAAGTGGGGCTCGAGTCTGGCGTCCGTCAGTCTGGGGGTGGTCAGTCCGGTCGTTCCTACTTTCGTCAGGACCACCTCCCCCCCTGAAGGGGGGGGAGGCAGGTGTGGCGTCCGCCATAGTTACCACTTCCCCCGTGAGGGAGAAGTGGGAAGAAAGAGAAAAACAACCAAGGGAGAATTTGCCCGGGGAAAAAACACCTAGTCTGAGATTACCCTCTCAAACCACTCTCGGGAGGACGCGCCCGTGTGTAACTCACACCCCAGAGCGATCAGTGGGGGGTACACTCCAGAGGTGAGTAAGCAAAGGCAATCTCAGAAATTAGATATAGACACCTACTATATCTACTAAGGCCAGGGAGGAAAATTAGTTCTAGCTAACCTAACTTTATTGGAAAACGCCCTAGTGGCGGGCAAAACAAAGCTAAAGCCGGTGAGGCAACCCTGCAGCTAGACGAGAGCTCAGAAACACGTCCTCACTCTTCGCAACCATCCATCAAAGTCCTCCGATCACTCTCAAACAGGGCCTTCCTATGTAAGACAAACTATTGTGTATTCAGTGGTGCATTCAGTTGCTATATGTTCCTCAAAGAAATATCACTGTTGTTACCAATGCATACTTTATATATATATATATATATATATATATATATATATATATATATATATATATATATATATATATATATATATATAAAGACATTCATTTGTAAACTTGATCAAACCTATATACTATACATGTATACTATCACTACGCTTCTCATATACTACATACCTAGTTAAATCGTAACCTACAGTATACCATGATAGTGCATTGTTTACATTCTACTTTTGCATTTATTAATACTTATCACTTTCCTTGCCTTTCCAACATGTCCATGTACTGTGAATATATTTCTTCCTTATTGCTTAGTACACCCTAATGGGGCATTCCACGAAGAGACAGATGGTTCAATAATACCTAATTCTAGCATTTTCTCAAAATATTGATTTGCCATGGTGCGTTGTGATTGCGTAACTCTATATGGCGATACATATATTGGTTGTATGTCCAGGTGCATATTAATTTTGTGTTTAATCAGCTTAGTACACCCTAATTGTTCTCCAGGTAATGCTACTAGTTGTCTATTTCTGTAATAAATCTAAAAGATCATTTTCTTCCCTAAATTGTGCTGAGTGAATCAAATTCTCTTTTAAGCATTCTCTATCCATAGCTTTTATCTTACTTGTAGTTCCTGCTACAGTTATTTCTCGTACTGTGGCAGGATATGTTTCTAAAGTACAAAGAGAAGCCCCCTTTTTAATCTCTACTCCCCCATTCATATAATTAATGAGGAACACATGGATTTCCCCATCGTTGTTCACTTGACATAATGCGTTCTCCACCAACAGTCCTTTCACTCTACACAATTCATCTAATACAGGAACAGTACTATTCTTCAGTTTACTCTTTATGATGACTTTCCTACATGAGTTAGGCGGAATAACTACATCATTGGTGAGATGGGCAGGAAACTATGTTACTGGTTAGTTGTCAGTTCTGTCAGTAGGCAGAGAGGGTGAAAGTTTTGGTAGGGGTGGTGTCAGTGCAAGTGTACCCTCGTCCGATTGAGTAGTTCTATTTAGTCGTTTAATAGTTCCAACTCTCTCATTTTCTACTGTTGCTGGGTGACAGTTGTGATGATAATTCCTCTATGAATTCATTTTTGTCATCTGTTCCATTTATATGTGGGAGTAAAATTATATTTTCTGGTCGCATGGTTTTCAACCCTAATAATATGTTAGCTCGTATTGGTAAATTTTCTGCTATATAGAAAATAGCAGATACGGGTCTCGTAGTCTCTGTAAAAGTGATGTCTAACTGTATCATGCCCTTTACGGTGATTTGTTTGCCTTCTACTGCAGATGAGTCTAAATCAGATTCCTCAAAGAAAATTACTTTTTTCTTATTTCCAAAAGTTCTCTCTAATTCCTCTTGTGTTATTAAATTCACTGGGGATTCTGTATCTAAGAATAATGAAATGATTTTATCTTCGCATGATGCGGGTACTAAGACACACTCATTTCCAATCAAACTTATGTGCACTTTAGGTTTAGTTTTATTTATTGTTGGTAATTTTTTGTGTGGCTTGTGATTCCCCAGATTTAAACATTGAAACCTATATTTCAATTGTCTTACATTCTAATGTCAGGTGTCCCGGCGACCTGTGGTGTATACAATATGGATCATATCCTTTTGCCTTTTGTTTGTCCTCTTTATTCTAAATATAACATTCATTCTATGTGTGACCAGGATTTGCACAGTATTAACATAGTATGGACCTCTCTCTCGAATGTGACCCTCGAGATGACTTTCCATTTTTAAGTTTTTCCTGGGTGCGATTCCTACTTGGACTACGTGCAAACTTTTGAGACAGTGTGTGGCCTGGTGACTGGGAACGTTGTCTCGACGCCTGGGATTGTTTGGTTTGTCTGTTCGGGTCCCGATCGATTTTGTTCTTTGTCACAAGTGTTCGTGGCTGCCACTGTCTACAACCCTCATTCTGGTTGTACTGGGTTGTGATTCACTCATCCCTGCTTTGCTACAGTTCATCTCTACCTCATTCATAAACTCTAACAAACACATTCCTGGGGTGTAGGGAATGGTTTTGGCTATCTTCAATACCCCATCACGTAACTTACACAGTGCAGCTACATAACCAAGGATGTCTACGACATGCAATGGTGATATCTTCCCATCATCTGTTACCCAGTCTGAGTTCTCTATAGTAGCTGAAAGTGTTCTCTTAATATGTTGATATATCTGCTGTTATTTCACTTCACTTAATACATGATTTGTTGTATTTTCTCTCATGAGATCCACAATCTTATGTAATTCTGGAATTATACCTGGCAAGAAATTTATGCGTCCAAAAAATTTCTTCAGGAATTCTGTCTTATATGTCTGAGCTCATAAGAGTTTATCAGATCTGAGGAGGTCACCAGCTGGACATCATTCCTGGTTAATCCATGAGGAAAAAATTGCTATTTTCTCATTTTCCTCTGTTATACGTCTCTTAACAAACAGTTGCTCGCACTGACTGATAAGAGACATGATGTCAATGCGATCCTTTTCTGTGCCTGAGAATTTGAGATTTTTGTCCTCATGATAAACATAGACATGGGAGGGGATGTGGAATTACTTCCGTTAGCCATGGTTTTTGTTTGTTTCGTTAAATTCACTTAAAATCCCTTGTCGTTATAGGAAGGGATAATTGGGTACGCATTTCCTGATCTGTGAACCCTCGTTAGAATGTTTTCATGGATGTGTAAAGCAGAATTAAAATCGTCACTAGCTACATCAGAGATTGGTATTGAAGTATCATCATCATCATAGATTTGTTAAGTATTTGTCTCCTTATCTTTAGTTTATGAAGATAAAAGAGTGTTCGTTATGTTTTCTTATTGTTCTACTAACTGCGAATCGGCATTTGGTAGTGCAGATGCTGTTTCATTTGGCAATAAATTTGGTGGTAATGAAAATATTCCCATCACAGCCCAAAGTACTAAAATAAAAACTCATTGTGCTAGGAAATGTTGTCATGAACACTTATCCTATATATGTGCTAACTATATAGATAACTAAATGGAAGATATAAAGTATAAGTATATATATATATATATATAACTATATATATATAACTATATCTATCTATCTATCTATAGCCCGACGCCCTAATCCCGCAAAGGGTGGCCGCAGACAAAACGCCTCCAAGTCGCTCTGTCACCCACCATTTGACTACTCTCCCCCCAACTCAACCCCCCCCTCCCTCATATACCTCTCAACTCCATCCCTCCACCTCATCCTCGGTCTACCTCTCCCTCTCCCTCCCTCCACCTCACCTACATACACCCTCTTAGTCATTCTTTCATTCTCCATTCTCTTCACATGTCCAAACCACCTCAGTGTATTTCTCCTAATCTTTTCAACCACATCCACATCCACTCCACAGCGTTCCTTCACTTCTTCATTCGTCAACCTGTCCCTCCACGTCACTCCACATGCTCCTCTCAAGTAACTCATTTCCACTGCTCTCACTCTTGACTTGTTCCCCTCTTGCAAGGTCCATGCCTCGCTTCCATACGTCAGGGTAGGGATCACAATACTATCATGCAGTGACTTCTTAACTTCCATGCTCACCTCCCTATTTCTCATCACGGCTTTCAGTGTACCAACAACCTTCCTTCCCTGCTGTACCCTTTCACGCACTTCATCCCTCAAAGTTCCATCTTTACTCATCACACTACCCAAGTACTTGAATGCACTCACTATATAATTATATATATAACTATATATATATAACTCTATATATATATATAAATGTATATATATAACTATACATATATATATATATATATATGTATATATATAACTATATATATATAACTATACATATATATATATATATATATGTATATATATATATATATATATATATATATATATATATATATATATATATAGTTATAGTTATAGTTATAGTTGTTACTAGGTGTAATGGTAATGAGTAATGAAATTAATACAATTAAGTGAAGGTGTGTGTATGTAAAGTATTATATAGAGGAAGTGGTTTTTGTCAATATATTTAAGATCTGGGAAATATAAGTAAAAAGTAGATTCACTCACTAAAGTGATGTCATTCTGGGTCACTTCAGTGGGTCAGGGTTCATTGACACGAAAGGATGTTTTCAGCAATACCATCACTGCACAACTTCGACTTCACACTTTGGAAGCTGTGGAGAATAAATAAGTAACGATGAGTAACTTGAGTGAAGAAAGACGAATTAGATGAGTGGTGAGAGAGGGCTCTTATAATTACTGCGTCGTTCACCCTTGCGTCAGTCTGGTAGTGGTGGAGATGGAGGGTAGGTTGGAGAGAAGGGTGGGGTCTAGTGTTGGTTGTTGTAGGTTTTGAGTCTTCTCGCTCTTCATTTGCTTTTTTTTTTTCCCTCACTCATAACTCGTTCTTTTTACTTTACTCGCTTGTGGTTACTTCTACAGCATTTACTTGTAGTTTCTTTCTGTATGGTGCGAACTTGTATATAGTTGATCTTGGTTATGTCGCACCTGCCTGAAGGTTGCTTGCATAATCGTAATATCTTGCTTTGATTGTACCGTTGCTTCTTGTCAGTCTTAATAATGTAAGCTTGTAGAATCGTTGGTTCGTTGACTTGTTGATTTGTAGGCTTATAGGCTTGTAGACCTGTAGGCGTGGTTCGTACGTATGCTGCCACCAAAATAATATGTCGGTCTTGTAGTTGATTATGTAGTAGTCATAGCCGACCTGTAGTTAATAATGAGTAGATTTGTGAGATAACCTCATTTCACTTGTAGTCGTTGACTGGAGAATTTAAAGATAAGTCTGGGGTTGTTTGTAGTTTTATTGCTTTTCAAAAAGGAAAAGCTCAAGATTAACACTGAGTGTTTAACACAAGAGCGTTTTGAGGTGAGAGTGGTTTTATGCTAGCTAACTCTCTCGCAGCCCACCATCGCTCTTGCAGCACACATCTGTTTCTCTCTCTCTCTCTAGACCCCCTTCTTGCTCTCTCCTCTCCAGTCTCCTAATTCCTTCTGTCTTCTCCTCTTCTTTCTTTCCAAATATAAGAACTTCCATCACGTGGGCTATACTGTCGTCAAATGTTCTAGAAGCCTGTGTGTATGTGTGTGTGTGTGTGTGTGTGTGTGTGTGTGTGTGTGTGTGTGTGTGTGTGTGGTAACATCAGGCATCACGAGGCATATTGTGCTGTGTGTGAGATACCTGCTGAGAAGGAATGCGAATGTCACTTCCTCTGGCCCCTAGGTTTCACTTTGATTTCACCTTATTAGCTGTTATGTATTGTAGTAAGATATTTTAGAATCCTCACACACACACACACACACACACACACACAATCAACTAATTCACACCAGCCATCCAGTTGCCCCCTTCACTTTGTCCCCCATCACACCCATCCATCTAATCCACCCATTCCCTTGTCCTGTCGACTCTCCCCACTTCAACAACGTACCTCAACCACCCCAACTGTTCACCCACACAACCACCCTAACCCAGCCTTCCTGTCCACCCCCTTTACCTTCCTCTCTTGCCACCCTAACACCCACCCTGTCAATTCCACCCGCCCCACCTTGCCTATTCCGCTTACCCTGCCCCGGCCAATCCACCGACCTCTAAACTCTGACCTGTTGAGGTAAAGATATACTTTCGGAGCTTTTCTCAAACCCCCGTTTAAGTTGGCACCTCAATGATTCTCTTGATTTGTGTGTTCTGAATATTTTATAAGAAACTTCATGGTGAAAGAGGAAGGTGCGCATACATGTTTATTTTATGAGTTAGCTAGGAGGCTTACTTTAGAAAGTAGGAAAAAAAAAAAACAGAGAGTCAGTTAATGAGTCAAGTGATAGGTTATTAGGCTGGGAAAGTGAGGATGGTATGGTAAATGCTAAGATAGTGCATATATATAGGAAGTGGAAGCTGATGTCTTAGGCAAGGTAGACAACTTAGAAACTATTCTAGTTAAGGCTGAGACCAGACTAGATGATAGTGATAACTTCCAGCCAGTCAAGAGAGGGTGCAAAACTAAGGCTAATAATACTGATAGCAGTGCATGTGTTTCAAAAGCAGATAATGTATACTCCAATTTCCACTCGATTAACCCCGGTGTGCCACAAGGATCAGTGCTGACTCCAACACTATTCCTAATTCATATTAATAATCCCTCATCTGTTCCCCATAATTCCCATCCATTAATATGCAGATGACTCAACACTTCAGAGTTCATTCACATTTAAACACTCATTCACAACATTAAATATCTCTAACTCAAAACTCAGTACAGCAGTTTCCATAAATCAAGACTTATCAAAAATCACTGAATGAGGACAAAATAACATGTTCTTATTTAGCACTAGGAAAACCAAAAATATACGATTTATCAATAGACAGATATTGCCTGATTCCTATATTACCTTTAAAGCTACTAATATTCCATTTTCTTAAAGTAATGAAATTCTCGGTATTTCACTTATAATGCCCTCAGCTGGGTCTCTCATGTTAGATCACTTGCTAAAATCGCTTCAAAGAAACTTGAATAATTCAACAGAATCCGTCACTTCTTCACTCACAAATGTTTTACTATAATTTACAAGAGTAATATGCGCTCTAAGCTCAAATTATTAACAAATCTACTATTACAAATGAACTACCCCCATTACATTATTTTAAAGATACTGTTATGGCAAATGCTCTTACGAAGTTGCATCCATTGAGACACCTCTCCTGGCCTTTCAATGGGCCACATGGGCATCTCGTAGCGCTGATGGCTGCACTGTCACACTGCCATATTGCAGAACCTCTGCCTATCAGAGCTTTTTTATTTCCTGAACTGCATCTCTTTGGAACTCGCTACCCTAGAATGGCTTCCCCTAAACTTCAACCTACGGCTGTTCAAGACCAAGTGTTATATATATATATATATATATATATATATATATATATATATATATATATATATATATATATATATATATATATATATATATATATATATATTAAATACGTGTAGTAGGTGGTATGCAGGATGATGAGATAGTGGTTTTGGGAGCAGGATGATGAGATAGTGGTTTTGGGAGGGGACTTAAACAGTCATGTAGGTGAGGCAGCACAAGGTTATGAAGGAGTGCATGGGGGATGTGCATATGGTATAAGGAATGCTTAAGGGGAAAGGATACTCGAGTTTGGGGAGGCAACGGACATGATTGTGTGCAACACATATTTTAAGAAAAGAGACAGTAGGTTAATTACGTATGAGTCTGGGGGAAATAGCAGTCAGATAGATTATTTTCTGGTTAGGAGGGCCGATAGGAGGTTAGTGAGGGATGTTATAGTTATAGGAAGTGAGGAGTGTGTATTGATTTGTGATTTGGCGCTTAAAGAACGAGTGACGAAAAAGAGGACTTATGTACCTAGGAGGAAAATATGGAAGCTGAAAAACCAAGTAGTAAGGGATGCCTTCTATACCGAGTTGAGAAGAGTGGTGGCTGAACAGGGAGCTGTAGACAGAGGCGTTAATGAACAGTACAGAGCCCTCAAGAACAATCTTTTGAGAGTTACTGATGTAACATGCAGTTGGACAAGAGGACCACCAAGACATAAAGTAACTTGGTGGTGGGATGAGGGTGTAGAAGCTGCAGTTAAGGAGAAAAGAAGGCTTTTCCGAGAATGGAAGAAGGGTGGTAGGAAAGAGGAATATTTGGCTGCCAAGTGTAGGCCTAAAAGAGAGGTATACAGAGCAAAGTCTGAGTCACAGAGACTTTTACTTGATAACCTAAATCATGGAGAAAAAAAATATATGATATTTAGGGTGGCAGGCCAGGTGAAGAGGGATAATCGGGATATTATAGGTGAGCAGTGTGTGAAGAATGATGAACGAAAGGTAGTGGTGAACAGTGAGAATATTAAAGATGCATGGAGAGAGCATTATAGCCGGTTGTTGAATGAGGAGTGTGACTGGGACAGGGAAGATTTGGAGCCAGCAGATCCAGTGTCTGGCCCTTGGCCTTTGATTGATGCTGCTACTGTGAGTGAGGCAATAGGCAGGATGAAGGTGGGGAAGGCAGCAGGTGTGTCTGAGTTGGCTGCCGAAATGTTGAAGGCATCAGGCGTTATAGGGGTGAGGTTACTCACTTACCTGATAAATAGGATTATTTATGAGTGTGTTTTCCCAGATGATTGGCTGAAGAGTATAATTGCAAATGTGTATAAAGGGAAGGGTGATGCCTTGGAAAGAGGAAATTATAGAGGTATAAAGCTTTTAGATCAGATAATGAAGGTAATGATGAGAGTTTTAGAAGGTATGATTTGAGAAAGAGTGAATATTGATGAGATGCAGTTTGGGTTTATGTCAGGTAGGGGGGACCACTGATGCCATATTCATTGTTCGACAGCTTCAGGAAAAATATATTGGTAGGAGAAGGGATCTTTATTTTGTTTTTGTTGATTTGGAAAAGGCCTTTGACAGAGTCCCTAGAGAGGTAGTGAAGTGGGCAATGAGAAAGCTTGGTTTGGAGGAGTGGCTAGTTAGGGTGGTTATGGCTATGTATGTGGGTGCTCACACCCAGGTAAGAGTGAATGGAGATTCGAGTGATGAGTTTTCCATGAATGTTGGTGTGCATCAGGGGTCAGTTTTGAGTCCCATGTTGTTTATCATGGTACTTGAAACCCTTTCACGTGACTCTAGAAACGGGCTCCCCTGGGAGTTGTTGTATGCTGATGATTTGGTGTTGACTGCAGAGAGCGAAAGGGAGGCGGAGGAAAGGTTCAGGAAGTGGAGAGATGGTATGGGGCACAAGGGCTTAAGGGTAAATGCAGATAAAACAAAAGTGATGATATCTAGGGTTGGTGGCTGTACTGTCAAAGACGAGGGAGAGTGGCCATGTGCAGTTTGCCACAAAGGCGTGGGAAGTAATTCCATCTTGTGCGGTGTTTGTGATAAATGGGTGCATAAGAGATGTAGTGGTATCAGAGGTAGACTGCGAGATAATGCTGATTTTATGTGTACAGCGTGTCGGGGAGAGCAGGTGGAGATTATCAGACGTGAAAGGATTGAACTTGCTGGTGAATCTCTTGAGTGTGTGGAAGAGTTTTGTTATTTGGGAGACATGTTATGTGCTGGAGGTGGGGCTGGAGCTAGCTCTGTGGCTAGGGTGAGAAGTGGTTGGAAGAAGTTCAGGGAGCTCTTGCCTCTCCTGACATTGAGAGGACTCTCCCTACGTGGTAAGGGGTCTTTGTATGCAGCATGTGTTAGGAGTGTAATGCTGTATGGTAATGAGACCTGGGCAGTGAAGGAGGAGGATATTCGTCGGCTCAGACGTACAGCAATGACAATGATTAGGTGGATGTGCAGTGCATCCCTGCGTCCAAGGCCTGGAGGGGCTGGGTTTACGATGGAAAGATGAGAGGTAGGATGGGACTGGAGTGTATTAGTGTTGTGATGAGGAGAGGTAGATTGAGATGGTTTGGACATGTGGAGAGGATGGGAGATGATAATTGGGTGAGGAAGGTGAGAAGTATTAATATTGGTGGTGCGGTTATGAGGGGTAGACCGAGAAAGACATGGGACGAGGTCATTAAGTGTGACCTCAGGGTTAAGGGACTGAACAGGAAGGCTGCAATGGATCGTGCAGTATGGAAAGCCGCCATTAGGTGACCACGGCCGACGCATGCAAGCATGCTGGAGCTTTTAAAAATGAAACGAAAATAAAATGAAACGATTTAATGAATGGAAGTCACCTGAAATCTGGTAAATGGATTTTTTTTTATTCATTTGTTTTTCCTTCCTCTGTTCTGTTATTTCAATAAAGTTTTAAGCATCAGGATCTAGATGATGATGTGCAGGATGAGCCTGTTCTCATACTTAACAGTGATTCATTGATAAGGCATCAGGAGAAGGAGTTGTGAACTAAGTGTTCTAGGAGGAGGCATTTTTTGCTTTTCCTTGTGTAGGATTCAGAACATGAAAGAGTGAGTTGATGACTTAGTCAACAGTACATCAGAGGACTTGGTCTATTTTACTGTGGTAGGGACTAATGTAGCTTCAGGCAGGGTTGTCTGTGGTTTGTTAACAAGAACTGACTTTGGTTCTGTAATCCTCAGTAGAATGACAAGTGTCAATAATAGGCGTGAAGATCTGTGTAGAAAGGAAGGTGTGTTGTTTCTTGATGTCTGGTACAATTTTTAATCATGACAGAAATTTATATGGTAGAGGCGGCCTTCACCTCAATAGGGTAGGTATAGGTAGGTTAGGTAGGGTTGTAGATGGCAGTGATGGGAATGCTTTAGGTAGCAATAGATAGGTGGAAAAAGGGACAGTTAATGAGGTAGCTGTTAACAGTTCAGTCCCTGAGGCGAATGATGGTAGGGTACGACACATGAGATCAGACCACCAGGAGAATCAGGTGGGTCTGACCTTACCTCAAGTGCAGGTAGACAATTATGGGATTTGTGGGGAGCGTGGGAGTGTCATATCAGTGGCTCCTAAGAGCGTCGTCATAACAGATGATTTAAACAGTGAAACAGGGCTAAGTTTAGCGTGTCTCACAACCCTACCAGATCCAGCCTTACTATGATTATTATGTATATGAATGCAAGAAGTATTATTTCAAAGCGAGATGAATTAATTACTTGTGCAACCACCCAAAACTTCTACATTATTATGATACCAGAATCATGGTTAACACTCGAGACAAACACCTTGCTGGAGAAGTATCGGTGCAAAACTATAAAATATTTGAAAATCGCGACTGGACAACTCTGACGGGGGTATTTTTGTATACTAAATATCATATAAATTCAATACAGATCAGTAAATTTTATGATGAAACATTCGTTTCTTTGTACGTCGAAAACTTCATTGAATAATGAACCTATTCTCTTCGATTTAAGCTACAGACCGCCCAGGTTAAGAATGGAAAACGATAACTAATTATACAACGAAATGAAGCCAGTCATAGAACAGACGGACTTCATTATATTACGGAGCTTTAATAATCCAAATACTGACTGGAAAATTCAGGTCCAGACAAAGAAGGGGCAGATTGTTAGAATTAGCAGACGATGCATTTTTCAGTCAGGCAGTGATTTATTTATTTTATTTATTTATTTTTTTTTACGTGTGCAACTCTGGGCAAAGGCTTCAGGGCCTATCCCCAAGTCCCAGTAGTTCTCCTTGGGGCCCAGTAGTCCTCTTATATCTCCACATGTCACCACTTCAGCGCTAACATCCACCATCCAAATTTAATACATGCTAGGGCTGTCTCATATAGGATTGGTGCACTGGTATTAGCCGGGTTACTTTTATGACATGTCATCTGGTAGATCTGAAAAATCTGCTTTTTATGAAATTCAAATCCTTAAATTGTTCCCTATCCCAGCCGGGATTCGAACCTGGGCCCATTAGGACTGCAGGCCACCTCTCTACCGATTCTGCAACCACCTTCCCAAACATATGGTGATAATATACTCGACCTTGCCCTAGCAACAGTGATCTAATGAACTTGTGCTATAGGGAAAATTATGATAACAGCGATCATAGTACCACCAGACTTGAATTTAACATGTACTGTAAGACCAGCACAAATAGCCTCTTAGTTCCTTAGCTTAAAAAAAAATAATACCGATAATATGCAACACCAATTCGATTCTGTTACTACAAGTGGAAAACGTTTAAGAAATGTGGAAAATACTCACTAATGGATTGATGTCCATCGAACTAAAAAATGTACCAATACCCCCCAAAATAATCACCCAAATAAATCAGCGTACATGTTTAAGAATAATGATTAAATCAATGGTCGCAAGAGAAAAACATACAAAAATATAAACCTACAGGAAATTATGGTGACGGTACCAAATATTTTAAACTGCAACACCAATTTATGATTTTCTTCCATCGGAAAACTAAACGAGACGAGGCGAAAATTTCTCCTAGTCATTCGGAAGGCGATCTCGTCCATGATAACCAAGCAATAGTAACAATACTGAACGACTCCTTTCACAGTGTTTTCACAAATGAAAATAGCTTAAACATTTTTATCCCTTAATCGGTTTTCTCAGCAACAGATGATGATACGTTATCAGTCTACGATGTGGCAGGACATTGTGTGTTAATAAAACTTCAGAAACTTAACCCAAATATATTATCTGGCCCAGATCAGATCTCACTTCACGTGCTGCATGAAGGTGAGTTTGCTTTTCTCGAATGTAATGCTAAATGAACCATTAAATGAATGTAGAGTATCTAATTAATGGAAACTTGTATCTATCTTCGAAAAAGGCGATAAAAACGCACCTCAACTTTTTTTTTTTTTTTTACGTGTCCGACTCTGGGCAAAGGCTCAGGACCTCTTTCTTGGGGGCAGTGACCTATCACAAGGCCCAGTAGTCCTCCTACACCCCCATATGTTACCATTTCGGCGCTAACACCCACCGTCCATATTGAATACATGCTAGGGCTATTTCATACAGGACTGGTGTATTGGTATTGGCGGGGGTACTTTTACGACATGTCGGCGGGTCATCTGGTAGATCAGGAAGGTCTGCCTTTTTAGGAAATTCAAATCCTTAAACTGTTCCCTGCCCCAGCCGGGATTCGATCCTGGGTCCACTAAGACTGCAGGCCGCCTCTCTACCGATTCAGCCACAGCCTCCCCCAAATGCCTAGCGTCAGTAGTTTGCAAATATTTGGAATAAAATTTTTGCAATAAAACTGCCTTATTCTTTAACATGCATATTACAACACACAATCAGGAGGCTTTCGTAATAATAGATCAAGACTTATGATTTTTCCTTTTCTTTACAATCACACACGGAAATGGGCACAAAAATGCGTTCGATGTCGCATACATGCACTTCCACAAGGCGTATGATAAGGCCCTCCATCTAAGACTACTAGTAAGACTGAAAGCTGACGGACTCTAGCAAATTATGCCTACAGACTGCTGATTGGTTAATGAATCACATGTAGCGTGTAGTAATAACTGGTAAATCATCAGACTGGTTAAAAGTAACAAACGGAGTTCCTCATCGATCAGTTCTAGGCCCAGTTCTTTTCACTAATTTCTTTTTTAAATTTTCTTTAGAAAAAATGAAAAAAACTCTTCTAAGGTATCAACAGCGGCATATGACACAAAAACTGAAGGCAAAGTAATTACAAAAGCAGGTTGTGAATCTATGGAAAATGACCTGGATAAGTTAATGAATTGGAGCGGAGAATAGCAGGTGATATAAATGAATACAAATTTAAGGTAATGTACATCAGTGACGAAAACAATAATTATGACTGTCATACTCGGAAGCTCAATACCCCACTCACAGAAGTAAATGGCGAGAAGGATTTAGAGTTATCAGTAACGACATACTGTACAGATATATGTAAAAAAAAAAAAAAAGTTTATGGGAGCCACTAACAAGATAAACATAATGTCTGATCTTAAGGAATTTTGATGACATCATTAGTCAGATCACACTTAGAGTACTGGGTGGAGCAGTCGTACCTTAATCTAATTATGGACGAAGACAGGCTTACGATAGTGTAACACAGTCCCATAAATATGATCTAATCACTGCCAAATTTACCCTGCTAAGGTTGGAGTGAATGCAAGAGATAAGCATTCGAATACACGTATGAATACTTTCAATTTCCAAGACTCTATCTATCTATATATCTAGGCTGCTTCCCCTAAAGAAACGCAGGTAGGCAGGACAGGATGACATGCTGCCAATGCACTCATCCAAATTCAAATATTTATTCGTATCTTAGCCCCAAGGGGAGAAGGGACGCCGTCCTTGCTGCTTTCTTTGATCCTAGGAAACCTGTGATATGGTGTTGCTGGTAATCTGGGTGTTTTAGCAAAAACTCTTTAGCCAACACAAAATTTCATGTCCTTGTAGGTGATTCACTGCCTACTTCCTCTCACAGTCTGGAGGCATTCCACAAGGCTATGTTCTTACTATAACACTTTCTTTTTGCCAAAAACGACATTGTCTCTTCCCTTCCATCATCAATACGTTTATATCTATTCACTGACGAATTTACAATGCTTGCTGCCGGTTCTAATATGATTTCACTGCAGCATCTTACGCAGTCAGCAGCTACCGAAGCCTCACATTGCGCGAAGACTCATGGCTTCCTGAACCCACGTTTAAGTTATGTGCAATTACTTCGACTCGTCTTTGCCATTTCCCTCAACCATCTTTCGTTCTTTACTTTACATTGCGTCCTTTTCGATCTATAGTTATATTGCTTGGCCTGATGTCTGATTATCAGTTGACGTGGAATGCACATATATCCTCTTTAGTGGTTGTCCTACAAATGCATCAACCTACTCTAGACCTTGGCCCATGTTTCTTGGGGTGCAAATCATGGGACCATCCAACATTTTCATAAAATTCTTGTACGAGTGCGATGCTCCTCTTGGTGACAGTACTAAATGCAATGTGAGTCAGTGTGCCATGTGGCGTGGAGCTAGGTGGACGTGGGGATTAGTGACGTTTGTTTGTTTGTTGTCATGCATGTGTCGTCAGGCGATTTCTGAGATGAATATAAAATTGGAACAGCAACGTGGATCGAATTTTGTCAGAATCTCAGGAAAAATGCAATGGAAACCCTGGCAATGATTCAACAAGTGTTTGATGGGCAATCTCTTGGTTGGGCACAGGCGTTACAGTGGCATGCGCAGTTCAAGGCCAGTTGAACATCGGCTAGACAGATGAAAAGCAATGTCATAAGCTTGCTGATCGTTTTATTTGACATCATGGGCATTGTGCACAAAGAGTATGTCATTACTGGCCACACTGTCATTTCCAGCTTCCGCTGTGAGGGTTTGTGGTGACTGCATGAAGATGTAAGAAGCCGACATCCCGACCTTTGGCGAGACAGCAACTGGTTTCACCATAACAATGCCCCGACTCACAGATCCCTCAACACCCAGCAGTTTTTCGCCAAGAACGACATGACTATTGTCCCCCATCTTCCTTACTCGTCGGATACCATTGAGGACATCCGGAAGGAATCACAGGTGGTGCTCGATACTTGTCAAAAAGTCTTCCTGCAATTGGAGAAGCGATAAAACCAGTGTATCAATGTGCAAGGGAGCTTCTTTGAGAGTAATGATGGCCAACAGGAGCTATGGTGAGTTTTCAGTTTTAAATAGCATTAGTCCAGAAAATGTTGGATAACACCTTGAATATTGTGGGTTTCAGGTTTACTCCTTTGCATCCACTAATGATTTGCACGAACTAGATTCCGTCCATCACATTGGTCTCCAGTTAGCTCTTGGTGTTTTTAAATATTCTTCTAATGAAAGCCTCTTATGAGAAGTCAGGGGTCCTTTATTCTATCATCCGCAAACACTTTTATCCCTCCTTCATTATGCCTAGCTTCATCAGTGTCATGGCCAATCAGTCCTGTAGTTACCTCCCTCTGTTGCGGATTATTTCTCATTTTAGTACCACTCCAGTCATCCTCATTCTCTCTTTATTCAGTTTCTTCTTGCTTCTTTTCTGATTAAAGTCAACAATGTTCTCTTCTTCTGTTTAGCCATCTTTCTTCATTGGCTTTTGCCACATCCGGCAGTTTGTTCCTCCTTGTTCAAAATCCTTTGCTTCTTCTGCTAGTATTCGTTTGTCCTTTTATGCTCATTTTCATGAACACTCTTCTGCTATTCATTTATACATTGACACTTCTAAAACATCTAGGGGTACTGGATTTCAATATCCTTCCGTGATCACTCTTATTCTGTAGTCTACCCCTCATGGCGTTCAATTTAACAGCTGAAATTCAAGTATTGCTGGGTAGTGTGCAGGCTTAACTTTATTCTTGTAAATAATATATTTTGTTTAAAGACTCTTTCCTCTTACTTTCGGCCTCACGTCTCACCTTATTGTCCTTTGGATTTTAGAATACCTATTCCAGTTGCCAGTGAAGCTGTAGTCTGTCAAGTTCTGGTGAGTGCCAAGTCATGTTGGTATCTTAGTCAGTGAGACAGTTGACGCACTAATGGTTCATGCTGCCCTGAAATCAACTGCTTATGCTTTTCCATTCTGTCCCGGTGTCACATTTCTTTCCTGCCTTCTCAGAACATCTTACTAAGCTCTGGCAGTCCTGCTTGCCCTCAGATATTAGTACTAAATTCCATGCTGTTAAGCCTTTCGTGACACCTTTTTCCGCCCCTTGCCATCGTACTCGCCATTTGGAGACGGCGTTGATTCATCTCGGCATTGGTCATATCCATCTGATCCATGGCCATTTGATGTCGAGATCCTCCTCCACTTTGTTCTAATTGTAACACCACCTAGTCTGTTCGTTATGTTCTTCTTGATTTCCCTTTTAATAATGGTTTACAACACCAGTCTTTTCCCTCTTTATTTTTCTTGGCAGTCTCCCACGTTTAGCTGATATTTTAAGTGAATTCCAGATGTTTTCTGTAGATGGTCTAATGGCATTTTTAACTCGTATTAGTCTTTTGGTCGACATTTAGTTTTATATTTTCTTCTCTACGTTTTGTAGATTTTTAAAGCTATATCTTATCTGCATAGTTAATTTGTTTTATTGTGAATTTACTTTTCCTTGTAATTTCCTTTTTCTCTTTGCCCATTTCAGTTTCATTTCTACTCATATATCTTACCAGTAACTTCAAGTAGTCCCATAATGTCTTTGATACTGATGCTAGGAATCTATTATTCTATTCAGTTTTGCACGTCTGTCCCCATGCTATGTGGGTATAAGGTTACCCTCACACCTTCTTACTTCACAACTTCTGGCAACCAGAATTCCACTGTTTTTCAAATCGCATCTCTTTGGCATTCCTTTCCCCAGCAAGATTTTCGTTTAACAGAAGACACCTGCAATCTGGCGTATGTATTTTTCCTTATTGCCTCCGCCAAGTAGGTTATGTTTTACCCTCCATTGGTTTGTTTGTCTGTCTGTCTGTTTGAGGGATTACTCCAAAAATTACGAACTTTGATGAAATTTTGTGGAATGGTGTGCCATGGGCAAAGGAAGTAATGATTAAATTTTGTGCCCGGATCCGGAGTATCCCCCACAATATCTCCAAAAGTTCGTAAAGTATTGCAATGAAAATTTGTGGAAACATGGGCCATGGACCATGAATGAGATGATTAAATTTGGGGGTGGACCTTGATCCGGATGCTTTTTAATGGCAATGGCATAGGCGGAGGTATACACTGTCTGAGTACTTTCTAGTTTTTTATGTTTTTTGTTCACCTGTAAGAAAATATTCGATTTTATCTAAACTTACTGGATCGGTTAAGGGTGAGGCAGGACAGAAGTAATTACTTAAATTTTGCGAGAAAGCAGCCTATGGTAAGGATTACAGGTGAAAATCAATGTTCCACTCTTATTCTAGTTGGGGGATGCTAGTGTTGCATTCCCCGATAACTCCTTCCTGTGTTTCTCTCTTTGAGGACTTTCGAGTGATCCGTTACAAATAAACTAAAAATATTGTACGAAATTAATAAGATTTTTATAATAAAAGCATGCAGGAAACCATTACCTTCTGCTACAGTAACCACCTAAAGTATCAAGTGAAAAATATCCTGCAAGCACTATTGCATACATACGAGGAATAAATGATGATAATACTCCCAAAAAACTCTGTACTTGAAGGAAAACAGTTTTATCCCTGCTTTGCTTCTCTCAGAGACATGGCCAGAGCTTACAGTGTTAGTTGCAGTGAAGGTAATAACTGAATAACTTAGAAAATGCTATGTGTGAAGCAAGTTGTATTTCATCATTAACCCATCCCAGCCGGGTGACATGTATATATGCCTTTCTGGGGATATCCAGGGGTCATTTATACATGACCTAGTGTTCTGTAGTATTATTGTTATTGTATTATTATTATTATTACAAGTATAGCATTATATTATATTATTGATACTATAAAATTATATTATAATGTTAGCTGAGAAATTATGGTTTAAATAAAGGTGATTTTTAAGAAAAACACCTTCTGGTGGTTTGGGTGGTGAAAACAACCCCAGGACATGATAGGTTAAGTGACCCTAGCAGTGTGGCATGGGAACTACATTGTAGAGAGGAGGAATCATCTTCTCGGATGAGCAATGACACAAGTGTGGTTTTCTTGCTCCACCATAGTACTAGAAAATTTTTCTACATGTCATCAATGACATTTGTCTTGGGAATATTGACAAGTCTCTCACATGGACGAGTATAAGTCCCGGGTAGCTACCTCCCTATCTCGCTATCTGCCTCTCTCTCTCAAATTGCCAAGCCCTTCTCCCGTCACCTGTCTCCTCTGAGGCCTGTCTACTTCTCTCTTGCCTCTTCTGTGGCTAATCTCCGTCTCAGCTCTCTTTCCTAAACTCTGGTGTAGCAGGGGTGTGTCACGTGTGTTCCTCGTGGATGGAAAGTTCACGCAGCCTGTGTGTAAGCATGTGTGTATGTGTGTATATGGCCACCAGACGCTGTCTCAAGCATTCCTCGCGTCAGAGTGTGTAAGCACGTTTAGCACTGCTCGATTCTCGCAGACACAACACCTCTCATCATCTGACTCCCTGCTTCTATCTATCTATTTATCTATCTATCTATCTATATAATATGTAGTTCTACATACTGCTCGGCCGCGCAAAAATGGCGTACCATCGACATTTAATAGTCATAACATATTAATATAAACTACATACACATTATAATGAACTTATAAGCTAATTAAGTGAAATACATAATATTGTAAAGTAACATAATTGTATGAATATTGTATACATATATTATTCATAGTAAATAGTGATTATTCAGTAATATTACATTTTAAACAAGTTGTATACATATTTGAATAAATGCAATGGTTGTTGTATAACACTTTGTATGACGTGCATGTACAATAGACGTACGCATATAATTGTGCAATGGTAATACTGCTAGGTTATACATTACATAGAGTTATCACTTTAGTAATGTCTAATACTTCACCTAACTTGTATGATGATACTGGTAATACAGAATTGTGCTATAGTTGTTTGACTTATAATATTGTACTAACATTGTGGTAATACATAATTGTAATATTTTATGAATTGTTACAAAATATTGTGTTAATGCATAATTGTGTTGGCCTTATAATTGTAGTTACATTTTGTTAATGCAACTGTTACAAAAGTGTCTTGGCCTTATAATTGTAGTTAAAGTTACATAAAAGTTACATCTTGTTAATGCAACTGTTACATAATTGGCAAAGTGTAACATAATGCAATCGTTTGTCGTTACATAATTGTTACATATCGTTTGTAGTTACATAATTGTAGTTAAAGTTACATAAAAGTTACATCTTGTTAATGCAACTGTTACATAAATTGGTACATATTGTTTGTAGTTACATTATTGTAGTTAAAGTTACATAAAAGTTACATCTTGTTAATGCAACTGTCACAGAAATGGTACATATTGTTTGTAGTATTGTTTATAGTTACATAATTGTAGTTAAAGTTACATAAAAGTTACATCTTGTTAATGCAACTGTCACACTTACACTTATTTTCATTTGTTTGTTATGTGATCTTACTCTATTTCTCTTTTTTCTTTCTTACTTTTCTTTCTTTCTTTTTTCTTTTTTTTTTTGTATATATTGATTTTCTATAGTTTGTTTTTCTTCGTTTGTGTACGCTTTTTCCATGTTCATGGTTGCATAATTACTGACTAATTTCCTTGGGGTACTTTTTTTTTTTTTTAAGTTTAGTTTATATTGCACAGATATTATTGAAAATGATATTATATAGTCCCATATTTTGTTATTTTATATAAAAAATATATACACTATATACAGTATTAACTATACACACTGACCAATTGTTCACCTGTACCTATCGTGGGTAATATGTGTGTCAGCACTGTGTGGAAATCATTGTCTTCACGATTGTGTTGAAGATGTTCACTCTTGCTAACGGCATTTGTGTTGGCCATTTTTTTTTTTTTTCCTTGTAAGTTAATTTATCTGTTTCCACTAGGTAGCTTTAATTAATAAATGTTTAATACAGTTCTTTTAATCGCTCACTGAGTAACTGTGATGGTATATTTTCTTTATCACTTTGTAAATGTAATAATGTATAGCTGTATGTATGAAACACGTATTTTATGTAGGTATAAATGGTAATACTCGTTTGTAGTAAATAAATGTTATATTTATTGTTGGTGATTATTTAATGTTTGAGTTATGCTGATAACTGAATAAGTATGTGTATTTAAGCAGTAACTATACAGCACGTTTTATATGTTTGTGCAGAAGCTTATTGTCTATCACTGTGTATTGTATGAATGAAGTAACTATGTAACTCACTAATTTTTACCGTGGTGGAAATGGTGTGAGTGGTGTTGCACATGGTGATAGCATTGTCCTTCGCGGGTTGATTAACGTGTTGTCGTCTCAGCACAGGGTGACGTCGGCTTCCCACACTGGTAGCTGCGGTGAGTGAATGAGTAGCAATGAGTAACTTGAGTGAAGACGAGTGAGTAAGATGAGTTGTAAATATGGACTTGGTGTTTTGCTGCGTGTATTGACCTCTGGGTCAGCAGGCGGGAGGGAGTGGTGGTTATGAGTTGTGTCTCACTCTTCGTTTCTTTTGTTGTTCTTCCTCGAGGTATTTGTGGTCCTTTTTCCTCTTCTTTACTTGCTTTGTTTTATATTCTTCTTGTTGCTGCTTGAAGTTACGTGAAGATTATAGAATTGTTTCATAGACTTGTAGACTATTTGCACTGTAGGCTGTATTTTGTAGTGATTCACTGTAGAACTGAAGCTAATCTTGTAGAGTCTCGGTTGCTTTTGTAGAAATTTGCTTTTAATTCGGAGACGATGTCCGCAGATTTGCTGGTTTGTCATTAAGCTACTTGCAAGGCGTCGTGTGATCTCTTGACCTCTGCATCAGCATGATGATCTGGGAGACGGAGGGGGCTGGATGGAGAGAAGCGTCAGGAGCTGGTTGTGTTGTTTGGTTGAGAGAGAGATATTCTTGTTTTCAATCTTGATATTTTGTAGGAATTTAATGTTGATTCGTAGACGAGGTTCGTATACGTTCGCTGCTACCAAATGTCATGTAGTGACAGGAGAGGTAAAGAATAGTATGGGACTATTTTTATTTGTCTTGGAAATAATAACAAGTCTCTCACACGGACGAGTATAAGTCCCGGGTAGCTACCTCCCTGTCTCGCTATCTGCCTCTCTCTCTCAAGTTGCCAAGTTCACGCAGCCTGTGTGTAAGCATGTGTGTATGTGTGTATATGGCCACCAGACGCTGTCTCAAGCATTCTTCGCGTCAGAGTGTGTAAGCATGTTTAGCACTGCTCGATTCTCGCAGACACAACACCTCTCATCATCTGACTCCCTGCTTCTATCTATCTATTTATCTATCTATCTATATAATATGTAGTTCTACATACATAAAACCATATAAAAGGGGTATTATATGGGAATCCCAGATATTTTTGGATGGAGTTGAAATAACTCACAGGGCTGTTACACATGAGTAAGCTAAGACTGCTGTTTTATCAATTGTCATATCAGTTCTTTTATCTCAAAAATAACTAGTTCAGTTAGGATAATACTCTCAAATGATATCCATGTAATATACCAGCAAGAGTGCTTTGAGAGTTTATCTCGTGCACAAAATAATAAGCAATTTAAATATTTATAAACTTTTATGCATTTGTCAGTACGTAGCTTAGAATGTATAATGGCATACGATATGAATGAGAAAAGTTTCAGGTACATATATATATTATATATAATATATATATATATATATATATATATATATATATATATATATATATATATATATACAATATATATATAATATATATATATATATATATATATATATATATATATATACAATATATATATATATATATATATATATATATATATATATATATATAGACAATATATATATATATATATATATATATATATATATATATGTATACAATATATATATATATATATATATATATATATATATATATATATATATATATATATATATATATATATATATATATATATATATATATATATATCTATATGTGTGCCAGATGCCTCAATCCCGTTTGGGGTGGCCACAAACAAATCGCCTCCACGTCGACCTGTCCCCCGCCATTTCACTGCCCTGCTCCCAGCTCACACCCCTCTCTCTCTCATATACCTCTCCACCCCATCCCTCCATCTCATCCTCGGCCTCCCCCTCCCTCTTCCCCCTTCCACCTCACTCACATACACTCTCTTCGTCAGTCTCTCACCCTCCATCCTCTCCACATGGCCAAACCACCTCAGTGTGTTACTCATAACGCTTATATATATATATATATATATATATATAGAGAGAGAGAGAGAGAGAGAGAGAGAGAGAGAGAGAGAGAGTAGCCACCACATCCAGAACACACTGATGAATGCATAACACTGAAAAGTCACATTTCTCAAGATCAGCGTTACTAAACCTGTGTTCGAAAGGGGTGTTTTGCAGTTGGTTGTCACGAGTCGGCTTGTGACATCATTTGGTGGGAAACCACGAACTCTAGTAGAATCCCAGTGTTTATCGTTCAGTTAACCGCTTACCCGGTCAGGAGTGCTTTTCAGGCAATTTTTCAATGTGTCATAAATGATTATATTTGTGCAAGACATTAGCACTTCCGCTGAGCGATTTATTGTGGGCATGTTTCGCTCATTCTAGCCGTTAGTAATGTGGCTGGACATTTGCCTCTTTCCCACGACTTGGAGTTAGTCAAAGTTTGAACGCCGTGGAAGCAGGCAGTGTGTGGCAGTGTCCTTCCTATGACGCAGTTCCCACCGCCGCCGTATTCCCACTTAGCTGTGATTGGCGAGAGACTTAGTGAGTGCAGTGTCCTTCCAGTAACGACGCCCAGTCATCCGCTTTGTCCACTTTTCTGACCAGTATTTTCTTTTCGTATTTTCTTAGGTTTAAGAGTTAGCTTTTGAGTGAGCAAGTGAGTGCGATCTCCTTAGTTTGAATTCATTTTGAAATGTAACATAAATTTATTTCTTTGTAATCAATAAATTTAACAGTTCTTTTTCTCGAGCTTAATGTAATGTAAACTCGTGTTTTAATTTCCATATTAGGCTTATTCTAGTTGCAGCTCCTAGCTTGCATAAACGCTTTGGTATTCATAACTGGTACTTAGGCCAGTCTTTTGTATTAAGCTTAAAATCCGTTGTGCCATCTAGGAGTTAATGCACCAGCAAGAATCTGTTATCATTAATAGCATCAGTTATTGATTGTCAGGCGTGAAGTCACTTTCTCCAGAGGATAACAGTACTAATAAACAGCAATTGTGAGGAATTAGTGTCTGCTGCGTACTGTTGAGAAAGTTTATAAATTCTCGTCCTTAGAGAATCGGCGAAGCAAGCCACATAAAGTAATCATTGCTTGATTTTTAGCAAGACAATTCATTGTCCCTGCTCTCAGTATTATTAAAATTATCCTTTAATATAGCATACTCTTTAAAAACCCTGTGACAATTGGCGACTTCATTCCAGGATGTTAACTCCTAGCTCTACAGTATAGCTATTCACGAGATAATACTCACTCGTTCAAACTTAGGTATTTATCATTTAAGTCTATAGGCACTACCTTACTGGTGATTAGTGATTCACTTTTATTAATTTACATAATAGTTTTCACAGTCAGTTGTTTATTTAATTTTCTTTCTTTACCAGTTTAATTAGATAAAACTGGTCACCAATATGCTCTCATCTGAGAGTCCCTGGTTCTTTATTCTCGAATATTGACATATTTCTCTGTGTACAGTACAGGTTTCTCCCTTCATTCTGACTTGCCGTAAGTGCTTGGGATAGATTAAAAGCATCTACTTGCCCGAGTGCCAGGGGGTTAACTCATCCTCTTGATGCCCACAGTGGGGGCGGAGGGACGTTGGTTACAAGATTGTGACAACGTGAGTTAACTTTTACCTGGTCGTGGTGTAGTGGTATGCTGCCTGGCTCTCATCTGAGAGTCCCTGGTTCGATTCCCAGCATATTGGTAATTTACCAGATAGATAAAACTGGTCACCACTAACCTGTGCCTTTATTCTTTATTCTCGAATATTGACATCTTTCTCTGAAAAAATTGCAGTCAGTACTGAGTCGCTAGTTTACTTAGATTGAGTTAGCATCATGTCCACCAGCATTTATATACAGGAAGCCAAAGATATGGGTCTTACAGACCCAACTGAAATTAAGGAGTTTGTCCTCTCTCGGTTTAATTACGAACAGCAACGCGAGAATGATGCTCGTGAAGAGCGTAGAATTCAGCGTGAGGAACGCGAAAAGGAGCGCAAATACAAGGAGAACAGCACGAACACGAGCGGAAACAACGCGAACTGGAGTTAGAACATGAGCGACAACAACGTCAACATGAGTTAGAACAACGCGAGAGAGAACGTCAACATGAGTTAGAACAAGGTGAGAGAGAACGTGAATACCAGCGTGAACAACGAGAACATGAACGTGCCGAGCGAGAAGCAGGCGAAAAACATGAATTTGAAATGTTGAAGCTCAAGCGAGATTCCTTGCCTTCAGACACATCTGGTGCAGCTGGCCCAAGCTCCACGAGCGTTCTCCCTGCACATGTTATGGCGACCCCACACATCAAGCTTTCCCCATACAAAGATGGCAAACGAATTGAGCCATACATACCTCATTTTGAAGACATGGCTCAACTGTACCAACTGGATGATGCAGCTAAGCGGCTTCAGTTTCTTAGCCTGTTTGAGGGCCCTGCCCTCGATATTCTCCACCGAATTAGTGGAGACAATCTCAAGTATGAGATGATGAAGGCCGCACTCGTCAAAGCATACGGTCTCACAGTTGACGACGCCAAGAGTCAGTTCATGAGGGCGCGTCTACAGGATAGAGACTGCCGTTCAGTTTCTTGACCGGCTTACTGCTTACTTGGATGAGTGGATGGAGAAAGATGAAACTCCTTCCATGCGTGAGGGGATAATTGACCTTATGCAGCGCATGCAGCTGGAAAAGTCGTGGCCTACTGAACTTATGATTCAGCTTAAGATCTGCCATGTAAGAGATGCCAGCCAAATGGTGAAGAGGGTTGACGCATTCTTTACTGCACATGGGTATCAAACTTGCAAGCAGCATACCTGGAACAGGAAACCTGATAAATCTGGGAAACCATCTCAGACTGAACCCCAGCAACAAGGCCATTTTCAGAGTAATGGCCAAGGTCCAAAACCGCAGAAGGACCAGGGGCAAAGCACTCAGAAACCTGAGTGGAAGAGGTACAACAAGTTCCCTAACCAGAAGCAGTATCAGCCATGCAACCGACCGTCGGGACTGTCCTTTTCAGCACCAGCTCAAGTGAATAGGAGGCAGGAGGCGAACGCAGCCTTCATTCCTCAGCAGCAGAACGATGGTCACTTCCCTACCAGTATGGATACTCCCCCACAGTTCTCTCGTCCCACAGCGACAGTGAACCTCCCTCCACAGATGGCCAATACTCCATCTCCCCAGGCAGTGAGTACGACCCCTCAAGTATCAAATTCTCAGGGCACCATGTTTGCCACATCATTTATTCAGCAGCCTCATCAGTGGCTGGCTGCTTCCTCCACAGGCCCTCCCACAGGTGACAGTGCCTTCTTTGTTCAGCCAGGGTTTGTGGGAGACATTCCTGTGAAGGTCCTGAGAGACAATGGGTCATCAGGTTGCTCTGTCAGGCAGAGTCTAGTTCGGCCTGATCCAAGCTAACCTTATTGATGGATCAGTGAGATTGTTCCCTGAGGCACATATCCAGGTGGCATCTCCATTTTACACTGGTATGACAGTCACAGTTGTCATGCCAGAACCTTTGTTTTACCTAATCATAGGCAATATTCTGGTGCCAAGTATAGTTGCACTGAAGATGACGCTACTCAGACTTTGGCTGCAGAAACACGAGCCATGGCTGAGGCTCTGAACTGTGTCACCCCGGTGACCATTGAATCGCCGCAAGATCTGATGTGTAGCCAAGTTGTTGTTCAAAAACAACATTCTGACCAGACACTTGCTGCCATGTGGAAGAAACGAAAGGGTAGAGTGATTAAGTATTCACGGGGAGGTCGAGCCAAGTTCCATTGTAAACAAGGACGGCTCTACCGTGAGTCACGAACACCCGAGGGCAAGGTTTGACTGCAGTTTGTCGTTCCCGCCAAGTACCGCCAAGCAGTGTTAGAATGGGGTCATTGTTCAGCCTCTGGAGGTCACATGGGCAAAAGGAAGACCCAGGGCCATATCTGAGCTGACTTTTTCTGGCCAGGGATGGGACGAGACATAGATAGTTTTGTGCGTTCCTGCAATGTGTGTCCATGTAACACCAATCAGGGACATGTCCTTCCTGTGCCATTTGAACCCACACCCATAATCTCTGAAGCAGTTGAGAGACAGGGCAGTGATGATGTGGGTGCAGACCCGATGTCTCGCCTACTAACTCATGACTAACACGGGCAACTGTTGTATGCTCGGTTCTGTAAGATAGGCGTTCTCAGAGATTTGAGTAATCCAAGGACCAGCCTGGTTCCCAGTTAAAAGTGTACCAGTAATTGCTGACGTCTCGCCCGTTGGCCCCACAGGACACAGTATGTCCAGGGCCTGTACATACATGTATACCATATGTTTAGGGGGAAGTTTGAGAACCCTGCAGAGACAGTCCGAGGCTGTGTATGAATTACTTTGTGGAACGTCTTGAGCTGTGGGCCTCTCTGAGGATTCCCAGAGAATGCACAATATCCACACAAGGATTCACTCCCACAGTGGGTGTTAAAACGTGACCTGCCCGAGATTGTGTAGCGATTCTCAGCCTCCTGTCATTAATCATAAGCATAGAGTTAGTTAACCAGTAAACTGGGTTCCATTAGCGAATTGCAGCGTTTGATGTCCTGCACAGGCGCAGTCTTTTCGCTCATGACCATGTTCCCTGGTTAATTTAGAGAATTGCAGCGTTTGATGTCCTGCACAAGCGCCCAGTCTTTTTGCTAATTAGGTATAGAGTTTAACCAGTAAACTGGGTGAGCGTTTGATGTCCTGCACAAACGCTTTGACTACATTTCCTGGTTAATAATGTAAATAGTGTACTTTTTGTAACATAAGTAGTGATTGCTAGGCAGAGAGAGAGAAATGATACTTTTGATGCTGGGTGCAGCATTGCTGTGCAGAATAGCTGATCGTCCCTGACACCTGCTGCCACCTCTTCTCTTCTGCCTCTTTGTCATTATTTACTATAAATTTGCATTATGTAATTTTACACGTAGGTGCAGTCACACCACAACTGTCACACCTACACCGTGTATTACATACATCATGCTACACAACAATTAGTTGTTAATGTAAATGTAGCAAACTTTTCGCTCAGTTTGATCTGAGTACAGGATTTTTCACCGTCGTCACGGAGTTTTTCCCTCAAGCTTGCTTCTGTTAACGTAAATACGAGTTTCTTTTCGTTCACTGGCGACTGTGACTTTCTCCTGTAGCAGGAGAGCACACACACCACAGTGTGAATCTTGTGTGACTGAGTTAGGAATTATATGTATTTATAAGCAACATTGGGTCTGGTTAGTACTTGGATGGGTGACCGCCTGGGAACACCAGATGCTGTTGGCATCCCTACGTGTGAAGTGGGGTTGGTGGAGGGTTAGTGCCCCTCCCTGTAAAACAATTAACTCTAGGCCCTTGGCCACCCCGTTTGGGATACATGGCGTCTGGCAATGAATGAATGATGAATATTGAAATCTTTTTTTTTCTGAAGAAAAAAAAAGATTTGATTTTCATTGGGCTTAATGTCACGAGTTGGCTCGTGACATCATTTGGTGGGAAACCGCGAACTCTAGTAGAATCCCAGTGTTTATCGTTCAGTTAACCGCTTACCCGGTCGGGAGTGTTTTTCAGGCAATTTTTCAATATGTCATAAATGATCGTCTTTGTACAAGACATTAGCACTTCCGCTGAGCGATTTATTGTGGGCGTGTTTTGCTCATTCTAGCCGTTAGTAATGTGGCAAGACATTTGCCTCTTTCCCACGATTTGGAGTTAGTCAAGGTTTGAACGCCGTGGAAGCAGGTAGTGTGTGGCAGTGTCCTTCCTACGACACAGTTCCCAATGCCGCCGTATTCCCACTTAGGTGTGATTGGCGACAGACTTAGTGAGTGCTGTGTCCTTCCAGTAACGACGCCTAGTCATCCGCTTTGTCCACTTTTCTGACCAGTATTTTCTTTTCGTATTTTCCTATGTTTAAGAGTTAGCTTTTGAGTGAGCGAGTGAGTGCGATCTCCTTAGTTTGAATTCATTTTGAAATGTAACATAAATTTATTTCTTTGTATCAATAAATTTAACAGTTCTTTTTCTCAAGCTTAATGTAATGTAAACTCTTGTTTTATTTTCCATATTAAGCTTATTCTAGTTGCAGCTCCTAGCTTGCATAAACGCTTTGGTATTCATAACTGGTACTTAAGCCAGTCTTTTGTATTAAGCTTAAAATCCGTTGTGCCACCTAGGAGTTAATGCACCAGCAAGAATCTGTTATCATTAATAGCAACAATTATTGATTGTCAGGGGTGAAGTCACTTTCTCCAGAGGATAACAGTACTAATAAACAGCAATTGTGAGGAATTAGTCTCTGCTGCATACTGTCGAGAAAGTTTATAAATTCTCGTCCTTAGAGAATCGGCGAAGCAAGCCACATAAAGTAATCATTGCTTGATTTTTAGCAAGACAATTCATTGTCCCTGCTCTCAGTATTATTAAAATTATCCTTTAATATAGCATATTCTTTAAAAACCCCATGACATTGGTTCAGTTTGTCTGTCTGTCTTAAGAAGATTATGGGAAAACAGCTGAACAAAATAACTTCAAAGCTCACGTAATAACTTAAGATCATTACCATTACAGGTAAGGTGATTAATATTTTGGCATTTTTGGCCAAAATCAGTAAACAAGTGCTGCATTCTCGTGAGGCTTTTAAACTGGTATTGACAGGCTTAGACCGATCTTATTCCTGCTCTGGCAAGACAGTTAGAACTGTACAGCCTGGTCAAAAGCAGTCCTGCCCCAGAAGCTAGCCTAGGCCAGACCAGTCTGCGTACAAATGTATGCGCGTCAGCAACAGCCAAGAAGGAGACCAGGAGCATCTATCCTAGGCTGTAAACTTCAATGATCAACAATGGCGGACTTGGGAATAAGGTTTGTTTTAAATTACATTCTTAATGCTAGTATAAGCCCGTGATCATCCAAGAAGGGAATCAAATATATCTCACCATGAAGTAGAGACTTTGTTTTTCTTTAGATCACACGAAAAAAGATTATTAAAGCATTAATAGCTGAAATATAATTCGAGGGGAAGCAGAACAATAGCTCAAAATTTGTTGAAAGAATACAAGCTCAGTCATCTTCAGCTTTAAATGTACCGTATTCTGTGAACCTTTAAGGCAGGTTTCAGCCCAAATTGTTTGGGAATTCGGCAAGAATCTTTTATTTCTTACCATACTGACATTCTTCTAGGCCACTCCCAATCACTGTTGCAGCCTATAGGAAGCTCGAACTGGATCAGAACAACATTAGACTGTTCTCGTGACCACTTATGAGTCGTGACCGGTCTAAACCGGTCCAAAGCGGCCCACGAAAACGCAGCTACGGTCTAAGCTTCATGTACAGGAAAGGGTTATGTAATTCACTTCTGAAAACAATTGGTCTGAAGCTAAGGCCTACGGGAAGATCAAGAATATGCATTTAAACTCTAAAAGTTTTTATTGGATTTTGACCAACCATGGTGGAAGGATTTCCGTTCAGCCCAGAATGAAGCGATTGTTTTTTCAAAAGAATAGACTAAAGCTAAAGGTCAGAGGGCAAAGTCACGTTATACGCTTTTGATGCGAATGTATCAAATATGGATGATGGATTGATGACAAGGTAAGGATAAATTTAGTCGGTTTTGAAAGTAGCCAGCCAAACGCCAAGGGAACTGGGCTGCGTCAAAGGTTAAACCTTAAAATGATGGCAAGGTGCATGTGTTGTACTCTGTGAGTATCTTTTCTTGCCAAACTTGGCTCAAATGAGCACCCCTAAATATATTAAGCTCCTGGTCACAAAAAGACACCGATCCCCGTCCCCTCATTTATAAGTGCCCTTTTATATATATATATATATATATATATATATATATATATATATATATATATATATATATATATATATATATTGAGCATCTTGTTTCTGCACACTGCATGGAATCTTCATCAAGGCCCCTTGGTGTCCAAGAACATTACATTCTGTTCACTTTAACTAGCCATAAATGTACCATCCTTCTATATTGAATGCTGAGCTGTAGCAGGAGACTAACAACTGAATAGTGATAAATGCTAAGAAATGCAATGGCAAGGATGAAGAGCCGCAGTCTTGTCTTATTTTGCATTTGTGTTAAAGGAAGTACTCAGCAAATGGATGCAGCTTTTCATCAAGTTAAATTATATGAAATAAAGTGTGAAAAATTTTCTACATGACTCTGGGCACATAAATGGATACATGGCCATCACGATATCAGTTTCCAACTTAAAGCATCCTGCTTAGTCAACTTCTTAGTACTTCTTAGTCATCGTACTAAAGGATAAGTGACATATTAAAGCATTTTTCTTTAAATATTTGTTGTTCTTACATAATACCAGTCTGTATGACTGAGGAAGTCCATTGACTGCAAGTAAGCAATTCCTTTTGGGATGCCGTCCAGTAAGGTACAATACAGTATATACACCGTATATTGAACAGGCATCTTCTTGTGGTAGAAGTGCCTCACAAGGGTACGAACATCTTCACAGTGAGGTGCGGCAAAATATAAGGAGGTTTGGTTCCTTGGTAAATTCTGCAGCTACTTCATTCCAGCCAGGATGCACAGCGCTACCACGTGTAGGCTCCTTGTCAGGACCTCTGTAAACAATGTTCCCAGTTATCTGCATTATATTAATCCTTTCTTGATGTGATTCAAGTTGGAAGAAAGCATTTTTATTTTAATTAAATGTATACAAATACCTTATAATAAAAAATTGCCTAGCAACATCAAGAACACTATAAAAGTCAGTCATAGGTAACTACAGTATGTTGTAAGCTGCGAGAATATACAAACCTTCGAGCTGAGCCTCGAGCCAGGCAATAGAGAAGTGGCCCACTGAGCACGAATCCGACCACGAAAGCCTGCCACGTGTCTTCTCTGAAGGGCCACAAAGGGGCCTGCCATTGGGGTAGCGGTGGTGGCATCCTCATGATGACACAGTTCATCTATGCAACCCATGTGACATTATATCATCAACAAGACCCATGCAAACTCTTTCATTCAGATCTCCTATCAGGTATACAGTGTCTTCTTGGACACATATTCTGTAATTCTGCACAGCCGATACCATTACCTGTCTTTAACTATTTTTAAATTACATTTTTCTTTATGCAAGGCAGAAGGAACCAAAGACCAGGAGCCAGCAAACCGTTTCTCCCAAGAAAAAAACAAAGACAATACAAAAGAGAGCCAACTTTAAGATCCGTTCATTTCTGAGTTGCCTGGACACACTGCATTTGAAAGACTGGAGCTCATAGGAAGTAGGAAATATAGAAAGAGGGAGACAGTTGCAGAGTTGACCTGTTGGATAAATGGAGGACTGGGAGTAACGGTAAACTCTTGCATTAGAGAGCTGGACAGAAAAGGGATCAGAGTTTGTTGCTAGATGGGTGCTACGCACCTGTCGTACAGGTGGAAGGATACAAGCAGACAGTTCAGAGGAGCAGAGACCTCTGAAGTAGCGACAGAAAAGAAATAAAGATGCAACAGTGCAGCGAAGAGACAGAGGTTGAAGGTAATCAGTAAGAGGGGGAGAGTTAATGTGACAGAAACCCTTTGACTCCACCCTATTAAGAAGAGCTGTATGTGGGGAGCCTCCCCACACATAAGAGTTGTACTCTATACAGGGGCGAATAAAACCCATGTATAAAGTCAACAACTGTGCAACAATGAAGAAGGTATGGAGTCAGCTTAGCACACTTAATCTCTTGGAAACAGATTTTACAAGAGTTGTATTATGATCCTTCAAAGATAAGTTCCGAAAGAATGAAACCCCAAGTATGTTTAAAGATGATGCAAGTTTAAGCTGGATAAAATAAAGCATTAGTGGGTACAACAAGTTTACTTTCATCCTAGTCAGAGATGAGGCAAGTCAGACATTAGGTGTGTCATTGCCTCATCCTTGTTTGTTGAAGTAACTGCTGAGATGGACGTTGCAAGAACTGATAGGAATGGTGAAGTGTGGAATCATCAGCATCCGAGTGGATAGGGTTAAATGTACAGCTTAGAAGGTCGTCGATGAATAAAACCATGAGAGTTTTTGATAGGACAGAACCATGAGGAACACTGCAATTGATAGATCTAGGAGAAGAACGATGGCCATCTACAACAGCAGCTATAGAACAAAAAGAAAGGAAGCTATAGATGGAGGCATAGACAGAAGGATAGAAAGCGTAAGAGGGCCGTTTGGAAATTAAAGATGTATGCCAGACTCGATCGAAAGCATTTGAAATGTTAAGTGCAATGGCAAAGCTTTCGCCAAAGTCCCGAAAGGAGGATGAGCAGGAACCTGAAATGTCGGTGAGAAGATTGCCAGTATAGCGTCCCTGATGGAACCCATACTGAAGATCAGAAAGGTCATGATAGGAACGATGCTTTTAAATTTTTCTATTTAGAATTGACTCAAAAACTTTTGAGACACAGGATGTTAAAGCAACTGGGCGATAGTTAGAGAGTTGGGAATGGTCACCCTTCTTTGGGACTGGCTGAATGAGAGCAAGTTTCCAGCAAGAAGGAAAGGTACAAGTTGACAGACAAAAGCAAAAGAGTTTACCTAGGCAGGATGTTAGCACAGAACCACAGGTCTTCAGGACAACAGAAGGGACTCCTTCAGGCCCATATGCCTTGTTAGTATTCAGGCCTGTGATGGCAGAAACTACATTAGCTGAAGAAATTTTTATGTCAGCCATGATGAAGTCAGAGGAAGGAAGTGGTGAAGGAACAGCACTGGAATCGTCTAAGGTGGAATTGGAGGAGAAAGTCTGAACGAAGAGATCTGCTTTATCCGTAGAAGAAATAGCTATAGAGCTATCAGAAGAGAAAACAGGAGGGAAGGATGATGAGGTAAAGTTGTTAGAGAGGGTTTTGGCAAGGTGCCAGAAGGAGCAGGAAGAATTCGAGTTGGAGAGTTGAGAGCATTTAGTACGGATGAAATTATTTTTAACAGAGCAAAGAACAGACTTAGCATGATTCCGGGCAGAAACATGAAGAAGATGTGATTCAGGGGTGGGTTGGCTATGGTACCTTTTATAGGCCCTCTCCTTGTTGTGGAATGCATTAGAACAAGCGTGATTAAATCAAGGCTTTCTTGCATTAGTCAAAGAATATGAGAAAGGAATGTATGTTTCCATGCCCGAGAGAATAACATCTATAAACAGCTAGGAACACTCAGATGGCTCCCGGCCATGGAAATAATAATCATTCCAGAGAACACCAAAGAAGTACTGCCTGAGAGCCTCCGAATCAGCTGCTCCAAAGTGCCACAACCGCCTTTTCTTTGGAGGGTCCACAGGCTGTGCCACAGAGATAGGAGAGGTAAAGGCAATAAGGTTGTGCTCTGAGGAGCCCAATGAAGAGGCAAGATTAACAGTGTAAGCAGAAGGAATAGTTGTAAGGAAGAGGTCAAGTATGTTCGAACTCACTCCAAGGCGGTTGGGGATATGGGTAGAGTGCTGTACAAGCTGCACTAGGTCATTAAGGATAGAAAAAATGTAGTCTTGTTCACCAGGTGGATCAGTGAAAGGAGAGGAGAGTCGAAGGTGGTGGTGAAAAATGAAATCTCCTAGAATGGAGATTTCACGAAATGAAGAAATGGATAGGATGTGTTCCACTGCAGAAGTAAGATGGTCGAAGAATTTTTCATAGTACAATTAGGGGATAAGTAAACAGCACAGATATAATTAGTCAGAGAATGACAATAAAGCCGAAGCCAGAAAGTAGAGAATTCAGAAGAATCAAGTTCAGGAACACGAGAGCAAGATAAGTCGTTGCATAAATATACACAACAGCCACCTTTGGATTTGAAATTGAGTATAGAGAAAGTAGAAGGATACAGGAAAGGGTTTGCTATCAGTTGCCTCAGACAGCTGAGTTTCAATTAAGAAGAAAAGGTGAGGTTCAGAGGAGGAAAGGTGGTGTTCAACACCACAGAGGGAAAGAGGAAAGGCCGAGAATGTTGCAGAAATGAGAAGTGAGTCAGACAGTGGTTCCAGGTAGCTCGTTGAGCCGTCACCGGGAGAGGAGAGGATGGTGGGGGCATTTATGGTTCCCATGACCCCCCTGGGGTCTTTGTGGCTTGGTTATTAGTCGTCATTGTTCTTTTTAATTTTGAAAAGGAAGTGTAGTGTGTAATGTGCATGTAGTTTTGTGTTGACAGAGAAACTTGTACTGGATAGCATGCTGGCCTACTCTCTGTCAGTTAAACACTGAAAAAGTTCAGCAAAGGGGGATGGTCAGGAACTAGTCCCTACTGCTGATGAAATGGGAGCTCCAGTTCTCCCTGTCATCAACTTTCCAAGCACCTTGGGAATACCGCCCTGCTGGACGGGTGCTACAGTCTACTCCATGGCGCATGCTTGGTAAATTATGGACGCCTTTTCACTATCTCATACTAAAAGAGACATACACTCATTCTGAGTATAAATATTGTTCATGATCACAAATAATGCTGGGCAATTCATGATATTTCACTACCTTTCATCACTTTTTTTTCGACGAGATTACACACCTGATGATTCTATGCCATCCTTGTATCTACAGATGTAGAATTTAAAATTAACACAGTATAGTGATGTAATTTTTATAATATTTATAGTCCTGGAAAGATATTTGGCAGTGACAAACATACACCCTTTCTGAGACTGTACGGATGGTAGGCAGTGGAAATTATATTCTTAAATTGTGTCAAAAGCAGAAATTAATAATGTATAATAACAACAATAAGGTAAGGTAGATTTAAAAAAAAAAGGTGTAGTAAATGGTTTACCCAATCAGTACAGCATTATTGAAAACATACACTCTGGTATATAAACCAACGCCTAGTTTCTCTAAGGATTCGCATTTTCTCATCAGAAAATCAGTAACTGTTAATATATGATTCCAGAAAGACAGAGATGTATTACTTGTACTGTAAAGGACAATAATGTAATTAAGCTTTATAATCGAGCTGTTACGAAACTGTTATTTTAAAGTTTGCTTGGCTTTAAAGTCTACATCACTCAGTTAAAAATATCAGTATCATTAACCGTTATCCGTACTTATCGTTATGAAGTAATTCATATTTTACGTCCGCAACTGAACCTACAAGTGAGAAAGTTTTTACGAGAATAGAATAATAAAGTACAGTAATTAAGCAAAGACATGATGGTTACTCACAGTTTGGTGGAAAGGTGTACTAAAATGCTGATGATCTCTGCGACCCCCCAGGCTAGTGATGAAGATATTGGCAATGCCAATATCGGCGGCACCACTTCCGAGCATGCCAATAATGCCATTCCAGGATCCATTGGGCAGCAGCTCACCCCACACCTCCCCTACAACACAGGCCAAATGTCCTGTAGACTCAAGCAAGGCAATATTATACGAATACGAAATTAGGTCATAATTAATGCAGTGTGTGTGTGTGTGTGTGTGTGTGTGTGTGTGTGTGTGTGTGTGTGTCTTCCATACTTGTAAGTTTTGATTGAAAATTAATGTTCGATATGAGCAAAGTTATTATTATTATTATTATTATTGGTAGCAGTATAAGAAGTAGTATTGCTAGTCTTCACTTAGTGTAAGCCTCGCTGAAAAGTCTCTTAAGCGGACTATATACCACAAAAAAGGTCCCAGTAAGGTGCATAAATAGCCAAGAGCTAATTACTAACTAATATAAATACATTAACTTCAGTTTATAAATCCAGAACACTCTCTGTGCCCTCAATATCATTAGGAAGAGTATTTCAGGATCTGGTGATTGACGGAATAAAGTATTGGTATGTATTATATATATATAATACGAGAAAATGTCTGAGTATTCATGCATAATGAACAGTTGGTCATATATACTAGCTGAAAAAGTGGTGGAAGTGTAGTATAGAAATGATAATGGGCATTAAGAAAAATGTCTTGCGATGATGATGGTGATGATAGTTCGTCCACCTTCGCCTGAAGAACGGACAGGGGCAAAAGAAACCCATCAGAGAAATGGGCGTGGTGTGAAATGGATAGGGGGGGTACGCTACATGCACAGGGGAAAAATTGCTAAGAAGGGGGAGGAGGGTAGGAAGAAAATAAGTGGAGAAGTAACGGGCAGGAGAGAGTTGAATGGTTTCTGCTGCAGTGTGGGCACGAGAGATGTGTCTGATGAGACTGCCACGGACGGCTGAGCGGATAGCGGCAGTGGCAGGGCAGTCTAGAATATAGTGTAGTAAGGGCCACTCATCGAGTGTGGACAAGGGGTGGGTGGGTTGAGGCAGGTGATCTGGGAGTGGCATGGGTAGCCAAGTCAGAGTCGGTGGAGGTGGGCAACAAGTGAGTGAGGTACCAGCGGTGGGAGTGTGAGCGGCTTGTATGCCATGGCTTTGGTGAGCCAGGCGGTGGAGTACAAGCCCTCAGTTCGGAGATTTTCGTGATCGGCAATGGTGAGTTCGTGCACATGGCGTCTTGCTGCTCGCTTTATTTTGGAGAGGCTGGACATGAGGAGGAACGTGGTCCACGGTAGGGTGGTCCCAGATCTGGCTGTGGAGTCGGCACGCTTGTTGCCTGAAATGCTGACGTGGCTGGGCAACCAATACAGGAGGATCTCACCCCTCTGGCGAGAGATGGAATTGGCCACAGCATGAATGGAGGTCAGCAGGCTCACATTGTCAGTGAAGTGACATGCTTGGAGACCCTGTATGGACGAGAGCGACTCTGTGTGGATGATGATGTGCCTTTGTTTGAGTGGTAGCGCATGTCGGAGGGCGCCAAGAATGGCAACGAGCTCTGTCTTATATGTGGTGGCTTCCGTGGGGAACCACCAGGTCTCAACATGACCCTCGCTGATGAATGCGGCACCTGCAGATCTGTCATGTGAGACCAATCCATCTGTGTAATACTCCTGAGTGTTGGGAGTCCAGAAGGAGGAGATCCTCATGATGGCATCTTGTCGGAGAAGAGCTGGATGGGAAGCTCTGGGACTGACGGATATGGGGGTGATGCACTGGATGGTGAGGGGCCGCCAGGGCGGGGGAAAGGGAGTAGGCATCATAGCGGCGGTCTAGACATTCATTGAAAGCATGGGAGAGGTCCAGTTCATGAATAATGTTGGCAAGGAGGTGGACCCAGTCCATTCATGGGTCTGGGTTGGGTGGTCTTTCTACAGTTCGAGAGATGAAAAACTGAAAATATAAAAAAAGACACCGATGTTCAGCATTTAGATTCAGATCAGGTAACAGAAACCCAGAAGCCCAACGTTAGAATCGGGTGCAGAGAGCCAGACAGGACAGCAGTAACCAAATAAATGCAATAAATTTACAAAAACAAACGAACAATGGCACAGTTTCAATAATTTTTAAATATTATCTTCAGAGGACAATCCTATGAGATACTGATGAAGCAACTAAGCATATTTGTACCTCAAAAGTGAGTTTTTTTCATCAGAGATGAAACCCAGCAACTTAGCTGAAGGGCATGAATTGATTATTAGTTTTGTTACAGTTTCGGGATGGAAAGGCAGGAGTGTCCTGCATCTACTCACAATAAGAGTAAGTTGTTGCAGGATTTAGGTTCATACACTGAACGTACAACAAAAGTGAGTTGTTGTAGCATTTAGCTTCATACACTACATGTAAAAACAGAGAGTTCGTTATGCCACATGTAAATTAATTACTTATTCATTGTTTAATAGACAAAATTCAAAATGGATGGATACACCTTTAACCATTAAATTTTTCAAAATAGCAACAGTTACGCTTAGGATTTCACCAACGCTCAGGTTGTGGGTATATCGAAGGTCATGTGACTGACTTCCAACCAGCTAAAGTGACTACGCCATGCCACCGATTATATGGTAATTGTAAATGAGCAGAGAAACTAATTTTCCAATGGTCCGACCACGGTGGGTGAAATTATAAATCGAGGGATTGACCAATGAGTTACAGGAAAACTGGCTGGGTATCCCGCCCAGTCCTCTCCCCCCCCTTCTTTTTCTGAAGTGACGTTGTCTTCACACAGTAATATTGGTGAATGAATAACGTTATGGTTCGAGCTTGTATATTCATACTTTCAGAAACATAGTAATTTATATCTGTCGCTTAATAATGCTAGTTAAAAGTTGCCAGTGGTGTTGTTCGTGGTGCTTAGGAACACATTTAGCAGTAATTGCTCTTCAGCTAAGTACAATTGACACGAGTTCCGACTGGTCCACCTGGTCTCAGGACATGGCTAACGTGGCAACAACGTGTGTGTGTGTGTGTGTGTGTGTGTGTGTGTGTGTGTGTGTGTAATTTTTTTTCACCGGGTTGGTCAGGATCACTTGATGGTCATGATCGTCAGCTTTTACCCTCCCGGAAGGGAGCTGAGAGCTCATATAGTCCGATCTAAGAGCAAGGCTGTGACCGTCACACACGCACACACCCGTTCCCTTGCTCAAGGGGTACAGTAACCATCCATTTCGTCAGTGAAACTTTTCACAGTCTGAGTGAGGCGCGAACCCCCGTCTACCAGATGGCAAGCGAGAACATTACGGCTCGCTTCACACGAGCGGTTTTTTCCCGTGCGGTAGTATGGCCGCGCGGGTGGGTGTACAAGAGGCATGTCTTCACACGAGCGGTTTTCTCCAGCGCGGTTCGTAAGCAGCAGGGCACAGAATACCTCACAGTTTGTCGGCGCTTGCTCGAGATGGAGGACGTAAAGAAGAGAGTGATTTATGTGTACTTAATGAACAAGGTGATAAAAAAGAAGAGACAACGTAAATGGTGGACCCACCCAATAAACAGCTCTAGGCTCCTTCAAGGAGCATTCTACACGATATATTCTGAGCTGAAAGCTGATGAAGAAAAGTTTTTCAATTATTTTCGCATGTCATCTCCTACATTTGAAGAACTTGTGAGCAAACTGAAAGATGGTATTATAAGACAAGACACAGTTATGAGATCATCCATTTCTCCTGAAGAAGCTGTTGCACTGACTGTGAGGTAAGTGTAAGTGTAAGATAAATGAAAAAGTAATATGTAGCACAGTAACTTTATTTGTCTTTATATAGGTAAACGGGAAGTGGAACTGATTTGCAATGGTTATGCATGAGAAAATAATTCCATTGAACATGGAAAGTGGGAGTAATGCGAGTATATACCCGCATGAATAGTAAAAAAATAAATGAATTAATCTATATCCTTATAATTATGACAGGTAATTATAGATGCTAGATTGGGTGTGCTATCTTTAATATGCATACCTGATTGAAAAATGACAGCAGAAGAGCAGCACACCACCTCTGCCACAGATGAACCACGACTGCCGCTCGGGGAAAAACCTTCCGTCTGAAGGGCTCCATGGACTTCTAGAGTATTCCAAACCGCCTGCCGCCGCGCGGGTTGGCAGTGCGCGTGGCTGATAAATCATTGCCGCGCGGGAATTAAGCCACGCGGGCAGCGTGTTAAGGGCCTCATTGAACTTCATTGATTTCTAAACCGCGTGGGAAAACCGCGCGGGAAAAAACCGCTCGTGTGATGCTAGCCTACCACTGCGCCAGCGAGTGGTGTGTGTGTGTGTGTGTGTGTGTGTTCTTACATAATTGTACCTTTACAGGAATGAGTCAACTCGTACTCTCCTCTGTCCTAACAGTTTTTATCGTACATATCCTTAAATTTATGAACTGTTTTGGCACACACTATTTCAGTCGGTAGTGCATTCCACTGATCAATTACCCTATTTGGGAAACTAAATTTCCTTAAGTCCCTATCACCTCTCTTTTTATGCAATTTTTTGCAGTGTCCTATTGCTGATGCATCCCCATAGGATATGTAATCATTTATATTCTATTTTCTCCTTCCTTGATATGCATTTATATAGTATAATCATGTTTCCTCTTTTCCTTCTCTCCTGTAGTGTTGGTAGATTCAGTTTTTCTAGTCTTTCTTCATAGCTTAGATCCCTTAAGCTTGGTATCCATCTTGTAGCGGCCCTTTGAACTTTTTCATTCTTATATGTGTTTTGAGATGAGGACTCCAGACTACTGACGCATACTCCAGGGTTAGTCTGATGAATGATGTTATTATCCTTCTTAGCATGTCTTCATTTATGTACGTGAATGCTATTCACATATTTGCAAGCAGTGTATACATGTTCCGTACCTTCTCACTGATGTGGTCAGCCAAAGATAGTCTGTTATTGATAACCATACCTAGGTCCTTCTCTCTTTCTGATGTGTGTAGGGTTTTACTTTCTAACTTATAATCCCAATCAAGTCTTTTTCCACTTTTACCAAACTTGATTACATGACACTTGTCCACATTAAATTCCATATGCCATGTATTGCTCCATTCATGAAGTTTATTTAATTCTTCTTGTAGCTCTTTACAGGAGTCTCCGTTAGTAATTCTCCTTTGTATTTTTGCATCATCAGCAAACATATTTAGATAACTTTCATTTCTAGTGTTGTTATCTGTGTCATTTATATACACTAAAAACATAATTGGTGCCAGCACTGACCCCTGTGGAACTCCGTTAGTTACTTCCCTCTATGATGAGTATATTCCGCTTAGTACTGTTCTAATTTCCCTTTTTCTGAGAAAATCTTGCATCCAACAGTACAGTTTGCCTTGGATTCCTCGTTTATGGTATACTTTCCATAAGAGTCTTTGGTGCAGTGCTCTGTCAAATGATTTCTTGAAATCTAAATAGACACTGTCCATCAATCCTTCTCTGTTCTGTAATGTTTCTGTTATTCTGTCATAGTAGCTCAACTGATTAGTAACACATAATTTTCCCTTTTTGAAACCAAATTGTCTTTCTGTTACCATATTGTGTTCTAGATGATTTAACCAAACTTTTCTTATCAGCTTTTCTAATTCCTTGCTTACAACACTGGTTAGTGACACTGGTCGGTATTTGAGTAGACTTTGTCTTTTCCCTTTCGTGAATAAGGGAACAATGCTTTCTTCCAGATATCAGGTAATTTACCTTGTCCCAAGGATTCCTTGAATATTAAAGATAATGGTTTACTTAACTCCTTTGCACATTCATGTAGCAACCAAAATGAAATTCCATCAGGACCATTTGCTTTTTCTTTTGTCTATTTTACTTAACTCCTCCTATATTTCCTTTTCTGATATTTGTATATCTGGTAATATGTGTGGGCGTGCATGTTCCATATCATCGCTCTCCAAATTATTTTCTTCGGTAAAAACTGATTGGAAATTCTTATTTAGTGCTTCACAAATATTCTTCTCTTGTGTACAGATGATTCCCTCATCCATAATGGATTGCATTTTATCTTTTTCTTTGGTTTTTCTTCATATGTAGCTGTAAAATAGCTTCGGTTGATGACCATTTTTATTTATGATTTCTTCCTCAAACTGTCTTTGAAATTCCCTCCTTATTCTTGTATAATCGTTTCTTGCCTGTTTATAGTTGTTATATGCCCTCCCATTATTGTGTCTTCTGTATCTGTTCCACAACAAATCTCTTTTTTTCTTTTGATTTTTTACAAATTTGTATTAAACCATTTCTTTATTTCCTTTCTGTTTTATTTTATTTATCTTTTTTTTTGTGTGTGTGTGCTATGGGATGCACTTTTGGATTCGTATATCATGAAGTTCACAGAATATTTTACATATAACATTTAAATCTTGTACTCTAAGCTCCTTTTCCCAGTCTGTTTCTGAGAAGTACTTCTTTAGGTCATGGTAGTTTCCTTTTTCATAATTATATATATATATATATATATATATATATATATATATATATATATATATATATATATATATATATATAATTTAGACTTTTTGTAACTTTCATTGCTGTTAACTATGTCATATGCAATCCTGAAGTTGCAATTTAGTACTCCATGGTCGCTTTTGCCGACTGGAGGGTGATACATTAAACTGTCAATATCGTTTTCTTGTTTGGTAAATCTATGATCTAGTACTGATGGTACATTAAGTCCTCTTTTTCTGGTGCTTTCCCTTACATGTTATGTTTGGAAAAATTTCCTGCACGAGATCCAGGAGCTTTTGGTCCCAACAACTTTCTTGGCTTATTTTATCTAGAGTATTTCAATTTATATTTGTATTAAAATCTCCAGTTAGTATAATTCTTTCCAATTTCTCCTCCATTCTATGTAGTAATGTTCTTAAACCCTGAATTGTACTCTCTGCCAGATCCTCATATTTGCCTCTTTCCCAAATGTTTGATCTGGGTGGCATGTATAAATTTGCCACAATTACTCTCCCTTTTAGATTTTTCTTTGGTAATATTATAATTCCTTCTCCTTTTTATAACTTCCTATCTCTTCTCCATATATTGTATTCCTCTAAGTTTAGGATGTCGTTTGATGTCCTTGGCGTTGATTTTGTTTTAGTTAGGCATATAATATGTGGTTCATTTTCTCTGATGTAATCATTCATCTCTAATAATTTGGATACCATTCCATCTACATTTGAGTACATCAACTTAATCATCTTGTTTACATACTTGTCATGCCTTGGGTCTACTAGCTTCCTCCTCTTTATTCCCTCCTGGTTATGTACCACTTTCGAACCTGTAATCCAATTACTTTGTAAAAAGAAAAAAAAGTATTCTTCTCCTCCACTGATCTTCCCTCGTTCTTTGTTTTTTGCTTCCTCCCTCTTTTCTCTTAGTAAATCCAATTCCCCTTGAGTTAGGCATATTATCCATACATTTTTGAATTCCTTCTTTTTCATGGGTTTCTTTGCATTTTTTAGTATCTCCTCCACAGTGTTTACACTCTGGAAGGTTACCTTTGGGGCCTGGACTTATTTCTCTTATATTTCCCAAGTCTTTTGTTTTCCTCTATGTCTTTACTACAGATTTCCTCTGATACTTCCTTCAATATTCTCATTACATTGCCATTTCTTTTTTGTCTCTCGAGATCTTGTTTTTTATTTCTTCCTCTTCTGTACCAGTGATTATTGTAGATTTGTTGATATCTACTGAATCTCTGACCAATTTAGGATTGTTTGGGATTATTCTTTTCACTTCCTTTTTAATGCTTTTTTCTTCAACTCTTGTTTCTATCTTTCTTTACTTTCATCATTTCAGCATAAGAGGTTTCTGCATTATTTTTGTCGCTTTGCATTGCTTCATTCACCTGTGTTATCTTCTCCTCAATATCACCGCTCTGATCTGTCAGATTGCTTACTTGCCGAATTGTCTCCTGCATGTGCAACTGCTTCTTAATTTTATTCACTTCATTCTGAAACGCCATCTCCAATCTGTTTACCGGTTCCTGGTAGAAATCATCCTGTTTTCTACCTTTATCCCTTTTCTTAGCTCCTTCCAAACTTCCTTTACTAAAATAGGTGGACATCATGTGGTACTAAGAGCACAGATTCTACTTACATTCCCTGGCACAGATAAAACAATCAGCTGACATTTGCTAGGCGCATTCCTGCACTACTTTGTTTATTTTGCTATCTGAATAACAGTCTTACTTAAAACTTCCTTTTTTATATTAGGTTACCATTTATTTTAACCTGGTACAGAGCTTGACTCATATAAAGATACTACTTTAGGTATGGCCAGCTGGCCAGGTTGGCCAAATGCAGAGCGATGTGACGTGCGTCCTGCCTGCCCAGCACCTCTCGTGTGTGTGTGTGTGTGTGTACATGCCCGACAATTTTTCGAATCGCCATGCTTCATCCTCTGTAACATAGTATTATGTGGCTATTTTATTATGCTGTGATATGGGAAGATGTAATGTCCCATACCAGCCCCCACTCACTTTATTTGACATTCCGAGTACTGAATGAAATCCTGCTTTGAATTTCTTCAAAAAAAAAAAAAAAAGCATATAGAATTGTAACATTAATGGCATATTCATTAACACTCCACAATCAGGCTGGCAATACTGAGACAAACCGACCAGGACTATGACTGGTGGATGACAGCTGCAACACTCCCACAATATGCTCCATAGTGTGTTTTAAGGGTTCATACTAGGCTGCTTGTATTTTTCATAAGAGATGGTTGTTCATCAGTATGTCACCTTTATTAACTGTCAAAACTGGAGGAAGAGGAACCTCTGCAGTGACATTATAATGCACCGGCTTAACTGTGGGGATTGGGATGTCAGTGGCCACCTCTCCTCTAACTGGAATCCGCCACTGAACACATGATTACCATTAACGTTAATGAAAATATCACTGTGGGTATGGCTACCCCATGACTTATTGAAATCTAGACTATTCAAATAAGTATTGTTTATTGGTTAATGTAATCCGTAATGTTAGCTGGTTGTGTATTGCACTTGTATTTTGACACAGTAATAAACTGCAACATCATTGTTCATTAGCACAAACTTGTAATATGTGTGTGTCTAGTGATAAGCAGCTGAGAGAGAGAGAGAGAGAGAGAGAGAGAGAGAGAGAGAGAGAGAGAGAGAGAGAGAGTCGAGGTGGTGAAGCAGGCTGCACGTTATCCGTTAACGAAAGACGGGGTATCCTACGCTTGCTGTAGTCTAAAGTGTAATCGGTTGTCTATAAAGAAGATGTAAAAATAAATAGGTTTATCACTATTTAGGATACAGGATGTCATTGACACTTTAATAAATATACTGTAACTGCTAAGAATATAACTGGTGGAGTAAACGATGTGACCTCACCTCACCCTCCTTCCTTTTACCTACCAAGCTTCCGCTCACTTCCATACTCCCCACTTCCCCCTTCATCGCACTATTTGTGGGAGAACTTGCCCACAGTTTCTGAACCACAACTCAACCTGTATTGTGGTTCACTCTACAAGAGAATGATTTTTAATCACTATAAAAAGTATAGTGCACAGCTCAACCCAATCATACAATATTTGTTAGCCCAAATCACAGGATAATAAAATAGCCACATAATAATACGGTACAGAGGATGAAGCATGGCGATTCGAAAAATTGTCGGGCATGTACACACGAACACACACACACAGGCACGTTGTTGCCACGTTAGCCATATCCAGCGACAAGATGGACTAGTCGGAACTCTAGTCGAATGTACAGTCGCCAAACTTTCCACCTGGGCCACCTAGCCGCGAGAGGTGGGTAACGGGTGCTGGCAACAGTGTATATGTTTGTTCGTGTGTACATGCTCGACGAAAGTTCGGATCATCAACTCTCTTCGTCCATAGTGAACCTCTGTCAGAGTCAGAGTTCATCCCTTAGATGGCTGGGTACGGAGTTAGGTGGTGAGAAAAATGTCTCAGGAGTAAGGCGGCTCTCCCATCGGCTCAGCCAGTTGCATGAAACTGGTCGCATGGAAAATTGTTGTGTGCCACAGGTCGTGCTGACCAAGGCCAAAGATATATGACTATATAAATTTTATAATAAAGTAATATAAATAATATTCTTATATAAATATAAACTTTTATTTATAATACAATAATATATATTATACTATACATATTTGGCCTTGGTCCATGCAACCTGTGACATGCAACAATTCCATGCGACCGGTTTCCTGCAACTGGTCGAGCCGGTGGGAGAGCTGCTTAAGGGGGGAGCTTGGCATAGTGAAGTCCAGGGCAGGTGCAGGACGTTGAGGGAGGGGGTTACGTTATTCATACCGCCAGTGACAATAACTGCCGAACTAGTTTTTGAGATCCATTGGCAATCTACCAAATATTTACATTTTTAACAATACTAAACATGTTATTTTCTATGTTGTTTTTACATTGTTACAATAACATGTTAATGCACTAAATACTGGAATCACTCCAAGCCTTTCTCTCACACTCTCTCATTATATCAGTAATTCCATTTCATAGGGTTATCACTTGATACCATTATCAGTATAGGTTGAAGATGAATGCATTTACCTAACATCTACATCCAGTTACAAGTAAGATTGCCTGCCATATTCACATCATGAATGACACTGACCAATAAACATTAGGATGATGTTCAGACACTGTTAACGGTTGCTTATTTCCTCGTTGGTAGTACTTCAGGCAGATGTTTTCATGTGCTCTGTGGTGCACCACGAAGAGGTAGGAGATTAAAATACTGTCACCTCAGCAGGCAGAGAATTTATGCATACTTTTACCGAATGTGGTTATTATATCAGCTATGATAATGATTTACCGTACCATTTTTCATATGACTATGATCATTACAGCACATCTTTATAGTCCATTCGTCTAACGTATGACTGAATTACACATTGCAAGGAAAACTGATTGTGAGCGGTGCCGCTTATGTGTGCAGTCACACATTTACATGCTCATCGATTATTCACCGAACAACATTATCTCACATTATAGCAAGATGAAGACACCATCTCTTCACCACAGGATGCAAAAGCTTCCAGTCATTTTAAGCTCAATTTTATTGATTCATGAATTGTTTGGACATTTATATCACCATTGCCTGTGATATTACTTATGTGATTGGTAAATGCAACATAACGAACATGAAATTATCATTACAGGCTGGAACACTTTTTTTTTTTTTTTTTTTAAATCCCGCGAACCTCGCTTTAGCCCCCGTCACCGAGGTCCTGAGTGCGAGGATATGTGATGTTGGTTGTTGACTGGCTGCTACCAAGACCTAGGTCATAAGACAAGGGCTAGGTGTTTAATAGGAGAAACCCATCTCTCCTGACGGGGGTGGAACCACGCCACACGGATCGCCTGGCGGAAGCGTTAACTACCACGTCACCCACAGTACTGTTTCAAATATTTAATATATATCAACTATTAAAACAATTGCCGTGTTTGCACTGCAAGCACAGAGATCCACGTAATGATTAAGTGATGAGATGCTTAGGTTTTCTATTGTTAACGAAAGGTTGACTCATGACTAGCTGACTCAAGGCAGTATTCTGCCTCAACGAACAAGTTTCAACCTCCGACATCTACAGCTCCTAACTCTCCTACTTAGTTTAAATTAATATCCTCCCAATGAGTAATCCTGTAACGATTAATGACCTAACTTGTCTAATCATGTCTCGGATCAAGAATGGTATTTCAATAGGTTTAATCGAGATTGGCCCAGGACTGGCGAAATGCAAAACGAACAGTCAGACACAGGTATCTACTTTTCAACCATAAGGGCCGGTCACACGACGGTTCTTCCCCCCCAATATGCAATAGACATTTTTTAGCCATGGGTTTATCATGTAATAATGAAAAAGAATACGTTTTTAAATATATAATATATGTAAAGATGCGGTCTTTTGAATTAGTTTACTTATTGTTTTCAATACTTGCATTATCCAACACTTTCAAGAAGCTCCTTTGAAATTATATCGCCTAAAAATTGTCGACTGATTACTGGGATGAACTTTGACTGAGGTTCACTAAGGAAAACGAGAGGTGATGATCCGAACTTTCATCAAGCATGTACACACGAACAAACAGATAGCCTACACTGTTGCCAGCACCCCTTACCCACCTCTCTTGGCGGGGTGGCCCAGGTGGAAAGTTTGGCGACTGTACTTGTCTGAAGAGCAAATACTACTAAATGTTTCCTAAGCACCATGAGTAATACCAGTGGCTACTTTTAGTTAGTATAATATTACCTTGTGTTTGAAACTATGAATATGCAAGCTCACATCTTAACATTATTCATTCACTGAGATGTGGCTTGTAACACGACGTTTCCCAGCCGGAGCTGTGACTCGTAATCCACGGGTTAAACTACTATAAACCCAGCCCGTATGAAAAAGCTGTATTCTCTTTGCCCTTCTCTGTAACCTTCACCTGATGGTATCCTGCTGTCATATCTAGGATGGAGAACCCCTTGGCACCTGACAGGATATCCAGCATGTCATCAGTCCTTGGCGTGGGATAGGCATCCTTCACTGTTACTTCATTTAGGGCTCGATAATCTACACAACACCTTACTGTGCCATCCTTTTTCCTTACCAAAACTACTGCTGATGCCCCAGGTTTGCTGGACTTTCTATCACTCCTTGACTTTGGAGATTCTCCATCACCTTCTCCACTTCTTGCCGATGGGCTGGTGCCATCCGTTGTGCTGGCTGTTTAATTAGGCAGTGATCCCCTGTGTCTACACAATGCTCTACCAGGCAGTGCACCCCAGGTCTAGGTCTCCAGTGGAAAAGATAATCAGCAAACTTCATCAGCAGCTGCTTCAACTTTAGCACTTGAAAGTCATCCAGGCGTTAACAACTCCTTGTAAGTGGTCTGGTAGATACCCTCCTTCTTTGACTACACTCCTTTTACATACCTTCCTCTGATACCACTCGGTGTCCATCAGCTGGCACAGTCCCACAATTTCTTCCTTGTTGAACTTCTCTGGCTCACAGGGGATATTGGCCACCACAACCGGCACTTCACCTGCACCTGTTTCCACCAAAGTTCTCTCCACCATCACTCTGGCCTTCGTCTTGTACCATACGACAGGCTCCACTACCCGTAGACAGCTGTCAAAATAGTCACTCATCATGCACTGGAGCAACAGTTCTGATTTTGGAGGTATCATTGTAATGCACTAGCGCCCTCAACTTACCAGCAGAACTGGTACGTCTCGCCGCCATGATGGCAACCGACTTTCCTCGGACCTTGAGTCTCAAGAAGTCCAGCTCCCATCCCATGTACATCAGATAATCAAGACCAAGAAGGCAAGGATCCTACATGTTGGCCAAGTAGACTCGAAGTGTGGCCTTTTGCCCTGCCACTTCAGTCTGGACATCCAGGGGTCCCATCAGTTCTGTGCAATGCCCAGTTACGCCACACAATTGTTCTGAAGACTCAGGCAGATACCGATGATGTAACATATAAGGCCCTACAAAAATCTGCTCTGAAGCTGAAGCAACCACCAGGGAACACCTCTTGCTGTCTATTCTTCCATCTACTTGCACAATGTTGATTGCAGTCCTCTTGAATTTTCTTGGTGGTGGGGCTACTTGGGAAAATCCAGCTAGTGGTTGCCCCTTAACCCATTCACTGCGTCAGTGTTTGTTTACATGTACACTCGGAAACCATAATCTCTAGCCCACCTGGGTCGGTGCCGGAGGTTAGTACAGCGACCTTTCTGGACGGCGGCCCACTCAAACTATCACGAGATAACACACGCACTAATACACACAGGCCTTATGAACCACTCGAGGCTTCGCTCTGAGTGTGTCGTATGTTTAACCATCCTGCTGTATTTAATGTTAAGCAGTCATAGTATGGCTATATAGGTGTCATTATGTATAAGAACTGTATGTGGCATTGTATATTCATTAAATAGGGACACGAAGAAAAAGTTACGTAGGTTGTAGTTACAAAAGTAAGAATGGAAAATATAGACTTCCAAACCACCCAGTGATTCGACGTAATGTATTCAGTGTTTGTGTGTGTGTGTGTGTGTGTGTGTTTTCTCTAACACCAAGCTTCATCCGTAGAAGAAATGATGTTTCATAATGGGGTGTTTCCATTTAGCATCGGTGATAGCTCGCTCATTCGTAGTTGTGCGTGTCGTCTTATAGCACATTGTTTCCATCAAAACTATGGTTCATCCATATTTCCCTTCTTACGTGTAACTGTATCCATATGGCTATGTGCTTTTCACTTCTTTATTTACCAAACTAATGTGGATCAGTTACTAGTTATTTCACACACACATGCACATAGCGCCACAAGAATGTTTTATAGGTATGACTATTGGTTACATGAAGCACCGAAAATATTTTTCACATGTATTATGCAGATGCT